>NC_053161.1:762500-1062500 GCF_016835505.1 Polypterus senegalus
TATGTATGTATGTGTATATATATATGTATGTGTATGTATATATATATATATATATATATATATATGTATATATATATATATATATATATATGTATATGTATATATATGTATATGTGTGTATATATATATATATATATGTATGTATGTATGTATGTATATATATATATATGTGTATATATATATGTATATATATATATATATATATATATATATATATATGTATATATGTATATATATGTATATATATGTATATATATATATATATATATATGTATATGTATGTATACAGTGGTGTGAAAAACTATTTGCCCCCTTCCTGATTTCTTATTCTTTTTGCATGTTTGTCACACAAAATGTTTCTGATCATCAAACACATTTAACCATTAGTCAAATATAACACAAGTAAACACAAATGCAGTTTTTAAATGATGGTTTTATTATTTAGGGAGAAAAAATCCAAACCTACATGGCCCTGTGTGAAAAGTAATTGCCCCTTGTTAAAATAACCTAACTGTGGTGTATCACACCTGAGTTCAATTTCCGTAGCCACCCCAGGCCTGATTACTGCCACACCTGTTTCAATCAAGAAATCACTTAAATAGGAGCTGCCTGACACAGAGATGTAGACCAAAGCACCTCAAAAGCTAGACATCATGCCAAGATCCAAAGAAATTCAGGAACAAATGAGAACAGAAGTAATTGAGATCTATCAGTCTGGTAAAGGTTATAAAGCCATTTCTAAAGCTTTGGGACTCCAGCGAACCACAGTGAGAGCCATTATCCACACATGGCAAAAACATGGAACAGTGGTTGAACCTTCCTGGAGTGGTGGCCGACCAAAATTACCCCAAGAGCGCAGAGGCGACTCATCCGAGAGGTCACAAAGACCCCCAGGACAAGCGTCTAAGAACTGCAGGCCTCACTTGCCTCAATAAAGGTCAGTGTTCATGACTCCACCATAAGAAAGGAGACTGGGCAAAACGGCCTGCATGGCAGATTTCCAAGGCGCAAAACCACTGTTAAGCAAAAAGAACATTAGGGCTCGTCTCAATTTTTCTGAAAAACATCTCAATGATTGCCAAGAATTTTGGGAAAATACCTTGTGGACTGATGAGACAAAAGTTGAACATTTTGGAAGGCAAATGTCCCGTTACATCTGGCGTAAAAGGAACACAGCATTTCAGAAAAAGAACATCATACCAACAGTAAAATATGGTGGTGGTAGTGTGATGGTCTGGGGTTGTTCTGCTGCTTCAGGACCTTAAAGGCTTGCTGTGATAAATGGAACCATGAATTCTACTGTCTACCAAAAATCCTGAAGGAGAATATCCGCCATCATTTTGTCAACTCAAGCTGAGGCGATCTTGGGTGCTGAAACAGGACAATGACCCAGAACACACCAGCAAATCCACCTCTGAATGGCTGAAGAAAAACAAAATGAAGACTTTGGAGTGGCCTAGTCAAAGTCCTGACCTGAATCCAATTGAGATGCTATGGCAAGACCTTAAAAAGGCGGTTCATGCTAGAAAACCCTTAAATAAAGCTGAATTACAACAATTCTACACAAAATGCAGTTTTCAAATGATGGTTTTTATTATTTAGGGAGACAAAAAAATCCAAACCTACATGGCCCTGTGTGAAAAAGTAATTGTACCTGAACCTAATAACTGGATTTGGGCCACCCTTAGCAGCAATAACTGCAATCAAGCATTTGCGATAACTTACAATGGAGTCTTTTACAGGCGCTCTGGAGGAATTTTGGCCACTCATCTTTGCAGGGTTGTTGTAATTCAGCTTTATTTGAGGTTTTCTAGCATGAACCGCCTTTTAGGTCTTGCCATAGCATCTCAATGGATCAGGTCAGGACTTGGAGTGCAGAATTATTAGGCAAGTTGTATTTTTGAGGATTAATTTTAATATGGAACAAACACAGTGCTATCAGTCAATCCAAAATGTTAATAAACCTGAAACCTGAATGTTTCACAACGGAAATGTGAGTGTGAACATCATCAGGGGAATACATATGTCGCTTCAATTATTAGGCAACTATTAGTGTGCAGATTTATTATGCAACTAAAGGAAAATGAAAATTTTCCCATCTCACTTGTTTATTTTCATCTGTTATAGTGAGAATAATAAACAAACACCTCAAAATTTACAAATAAACATCTCTGACATTTCAAAAAAAATAAATCAATCAATGAATGACCAATATAGCCACCCTTCTTTCCAATAACAGTCATAAGCCTTTCCATTCATGGAGTCTGTCAGTTTCTTGATCTGTTGACGATCAGCTTTTGTGGAGCAGAGACTACAGCCTCCCAGACACTCTTCAGAGAGGTGTATTGTTTTTCTCCCAGAATCTAGCGTTTAAGAAGTGCCCACAAGTTTTCGATAGGGTTTAGGTCAGATGAGGAAGGGGGGCCATGTCATTATTCCTTCATCTTTAAGGCCTTTACTGGCTGGCCAATGCAGTGGAGAACTTTGATGCAAGTGATGGAGCATTGGCCTGCATAAAAATCATGGTCTTTTCCTGTATCACTGTTTGAAGAAAGTGTCTTCGAAAAACTGGCAGTAGGTTTGGGAGTTGATTTTGAGTTCATCTTCAATGCAAAAAGATCCAACTAGCTCATCTTTAAAAATACCAGCTCATACCAGTATGCCACCTCCACGTTGGAGTGGAGCTCTGTGCCCATTACTGATCCACAAGTCCATCCATCTGGTCCATCAAGAGTCACTCTCATCTCATCGGTCCATAAAACCTTTGAAAAAAATCTGTCTTCAGATATTTCTTGGCCCAGTTTTGACGTTTCAACTTATGTTTCTTGTTCAGTGGTGGTTGGGTTTCATCCCTCCTTACCTTGGCCATGTCTTTGAGCACTGAACACCTTGTACTTCTGGGCACTCCAGGTAGGTTGCAGCTCTGGAATATGAGAGTACTGGAGGATAATGGGTTCCTGGTAGCTTCACGTTTGATTCTTCTCAAATCTTTGGCAGCTAATTTGCGTCTTTTGTTCTCAACACGTTTCTTGCGACCCTGTTGACTATTTGCAACAAAATGTTTGATGGTTCTGTGATCACACACCAATATCTTAGCAATTCCAAAAGTGCTGCATCCCTCTGAAAAACTTTTTACAATTTTTGACTTTTCAAAGTCAGTTAAATCTCTTTTTTGGCCCATTTTGCCTGAGGAAAACTAGCTGCCTAATAATTCTGCACACCTTGATATAGGGTGTTGATCTCCTTAGGCCACACCCTCCCTCATTACACAAATACACATCACCTGACGTGCTTAAATCCAATAAGCATTCAAGTTAATACAGCTTGGAGTTGGAATATACGCATTAAAAATGATGATATGGTCAAAATACTCACTTGCCTAATAATTGTGCACACAGTGTATAATATATATATGTGTGTGTGTGTGTGTGTATATATGTGTATGTATGTATGTATATATAATATATGGAGTAGGGTGCAAGAGGACAGAGCTCAGAGGAGTGGAGGCGGACCTGAAGACCGAGGCATTGGATAAGAGGCCTGGACTTTAAGGGTGTTTGATACAGGGTACTGGGTTGATCGTGCACTGTAAATAGTGTAAATATGATTAAACATGTGTTGGTGCTTGAAACTTCAGTGTCTGCCTGTCTGTGGCTCGGCCAGCTTCCACAATATCTATCTGTGCATAAATCACTCAGTTTTTCTTTCAACAGTTGATTTCAGTGCAACGGTTTGCCTTGGCATCTGTGGTTGGAAGGTTGGAAACAGTCCTGAATGGTACTAACAGTTTCTTTATAGAGCAAGCTTTTATGCACAGTGGACTGTTTTTCTAACTGCCTGTCAAAATAACAGTATTTTTAGGGAGAAAATTAACATAAACCCATAGAGAAAATGTTAACTCTTCTGACAAGGCAAAAGGTAATCAAACTACACTCCACGTATTGCAAGGTGTAATATTCCCTAGGGCTCATCTTATGACTGTAACCAAATCTGTATGTTGCCAAAAGGGTCTGGCTACAGACCTTTTAGTCTTTAAATATTATAGTATATGTGTTAAATGGGGGGTGTACTTTGATCCTGTGCCACCGTGCTTCTTCACTTTGACACATATACTGTAATATTTCCATTAGATTAAGTTTCACAAAGTTTTTTGACATGGAATCAACAAGAGGTCGGTAAATGTTGTAACAAAATCTAATAAAAAATAATGGTGTACATATATTTTACAAAAGATCTGGCAAAGTAACCTATTAAAAAAATGAATGACATTCAAGAGTCCTGAATATCATTTCATTCCTAACAGAAAGCAGACCTTCCAAACCTATGTCACTATCAGTTTTAGCCACAACCCCCTGAATGACGTCACGGGGTCCTGTGGCTAAAGGAGCCACAGAGGGGCCTGCTTAAAATGTTCTCTAGACAGAACCGTCTTGTACTTTGTGGTAAATGTTTGTGAATTGCACCCTTACTAATAACTTTGCAGTGCAATCAGAAAATTATATGAAGGTAGGTATAAGACTATATTTGCACAACAAACTGTACATGCACAGCTCTAACCTTGTTTGTCAGCACATGTGATCATGCAGGTCACCAAGCAACTGAAAGCCCTGAAGGTTATGTCCTGACGCCATCTGTGGAAGCTACCAATGGATAAGTTCAGGTTTGCAATGGCATTTGCCAATGACGGCAAAAGGTTAGCATCTTAAGTATTCTTCCTCAGGCATGGTTACCTGTGTACTAAACAGAAGCTGACAGATGATATATGCCTTTGACAGACAACTCACAACATTTTGTAAGCTTCCCCTTTAACCCTCATCCATCAATATCCTAAACCTGTTTTCATAATTTTAAAGGATTATTAGGTGTCGCAGTACAATAAATCCCAGCAGAACCAACCCTAGATGAGACACCAGATGATTTCAAAACATGATTATTTTTTATATAGAGTCGAAAGTCAATCTACCTACATGTCTTTGGGATCTGGGGACAACACACAGTGGCCAGAGCAATAATTCACATACTGTGAGGTGGCGGTTCCAAGATTTGCACCACCATGCCCTTCACTGCCCTTAACATTTAGATCACATTTTCACTCAAATTTAAACTTTCCTTCAAGAAACCCCCTGCTGCTGTTCAAATCTAATGTAATTTTTAAAATTTATTTTTAATATATAAGTAACAAGTTTAAACAAGCATTTGTCATAAATACCTAGGTAATGTTTGTTTGCCAGCACGTTTACTGTTGTCTGAAATACAGAAATTAAATGTCTTAAAATAAATACAGCTTGCAGTTCTAAAAGGAAAGATTTTCTTTAAGCATTGTTTGTGTATTTTGCAAAAATATCAATTATGATGAAAAAGAAACAAAAATCAGATACTTATTTTGTCACTGTGGGTTTCAGGATTTGATGGTTTCACTTAAAAAGCATTAAGGTAAACAAGCTCCGTGTTTGTGTCTGTATTCTCTTTATAGATTCTGACTGAACACTGCCTCAGTTGTCATGGGGATAGTTATGCACATCGAGCTAGACAGTGCTTGAGGGATATATCATTTATTTATTTATTTTTTAATTATTACATTTAATTTTTGCATATTGATTTAGCCAGCTACTGTAATTGCAATCCCTCCTAGAGTAGCTATTTTCTATATTGTGTGAAGGACAGCCGGGTCCCATGCCCAGCAGGGACGCCCCTGCTGCTTATGTTCCAGGGGAGCTACCATGGGCAGTCCAGTACCTCCCCAGGGACGCTTGGTGGCAGCCTCCATGGCTGACGGTGATTCCCCAACCACCCGCAGGGCTCCATGGGAGATGGAGTCCTCTACAGCCTGGTTGGGGGCTCGGATGGCCGCTATGGGGAGCTCATGGACTTGGCAGCCTGGCTGGACGAATCTTCAGCCCCACCCGGAGGTGCAATTAGGACCAAGTGCTCAAGCACCTGGATCACTTCCGGGTGGGTTATAAAAAGGGTCAACCACCACCACTCGAGGAGCCAGAGTTGGGAGGAAGGAGACAAAGCTTGGGAAGGAATGGTGGTAAAGGAAGAAAGGTGTTGTTGCTGTGTGTTGGACTGGTGTTTTGTGGGACTGTGGGGAAGACGTGCGCCCACGGGTGAAGAAAAATAAAGTCTTTGTGTTTTTATACGTGGCTCAGTGTCCATCTATGTCGGGTCAGGCGCCTATATAGCGCCTTTGTTAAAATTGGTAATGTTAAAGAACTATTTTACTGTTGAGTTATTATCACCTTCTTTTGGGTAACAGTAATATTACATAAGAAATGTAATATTCAGCATATTTCATTGTACAGCATATTCATTTATTACAGTCCACCTGACATTTGAAAGTGGTTTTCTCAATAATAGATGCCGAGTTTGCAGGTTCATATCCCACTTCTGGCTCCCTGCTTGACCATGACCACATTGCTGTATAAAATAACAGATTTACTAAGTGACAATAATCTTGCTTGAGTCACTTAGCAATAAGGAATAGATTACTGTTTGTTTAAGGTTTACAAAAACTATCACCTTTACCCTTTGCACCTTATTTTACACTAGCAGAATACCCGCGCTTCGCAGCGGAGAAGTAGTGTTTTAAAGAAGGTACGAAAAAGAAAAGGAAAAATTTCAAAAATAACGTAACATGATTGTTAATGTAATTGTTTTGTCATTGATATGAGTGTTGTTCTCATATCTATCTATATATATATATATATATATTTCTATCTATCTATATATATATATATATATATCTATATATATATATATACCGCGCTTGGCAGCGGAGAAGTAGTGTGTTAAAGAAGGAAAGAGAAAGAAAAGGAAACATTTTAAAAATAATGTAACATGATTGTCAAAGTAATTGTTTTGTGTATTTGGCAGCAGCGTCACAAAGTTGTTTTCGTAGCTGCATCAGAAAATGTACTACTGACGCCTGACACGCCTCCTTTTTACTGTTTTCTCACAGCTTGGATTGCTGCTGTCATATATATATACACATACATACATACATATATATATATATATATATATATATATATATATATATATATATATATATATATATATATATATATATACACACACAAATTATATACATGTGTGTGTGTGTGTATAGGTTTGGTCACTGAGTGCAAGGGAAAAATAATAAATTATAGTCTATAAGTTATTAAACAGTAAAACATTAATGTTTTAAGAAGTACAGGTACATTGAAATTACATTTTCTATGTGAACATTCAAATTTGTGCCTCTGGTAATGTGCCTCACCGGCATTTAAAGAAAATTAGTTTTGTGTCCTCTGCAGTGTTAAGAGAGAAAGGCTTTGGTTTGGGATAAAAGGAAAAAAGTGTAAAGAAAGGAAAGTTGCCTTTTCTTTATATAGTATAGTAAAATACCAAGGCTTCAAGCGGAGAAGTGGTGTGTTAAAGAAGCAATGAAAAGAAAAGGAAACATTTTGAAAATAACGTAACCTGATTGTCAATGTAATTGTTTTGTCACTGTTGTGAGTGTTGAGTGTTGTTGTCATATATATATATATATACATATATATATATATATATATATATACATATACACACATAAACATATATATATATATATATATATATATATACACACACAGCTATTTCGTATCAGTGCAATACGCTGTTTGTTAAAACGGTTGACTCCCGCTCGTGCAATAACAAATCAAATCATTCAGTTGTCTTTGCTCATATGTCATTTTAGAGCTGGACGCCTGGCATCTTTTTGGCCACAAGTTCGCTTTCTGTTTGGTGTGAGGTTCTGTGTTGTGGAGATTCTCAGGATGGATTGCAGGTGCTCATCAGTGAGGCGAATTCTGTGTGCTGTTTTGTTAGTCTTATCACTGAGAAGAGCTTCTCACACAGATATGTGCTACCAAACATGCACAAGGTTCGAGCCGCATGTAGACGGACTTTTTTGTTCTTCAAAGTCACCAAAGCGCCGTGCAAACTCAGTGCGCAATAACTCTAGCTTCGCAATAACTTGCAGCATCAAAAGGTAGACTTGATTAACGTGGTAAGTGTTCGGCAAGGCAGCTGAAGCGCTGCATTATGGGATCTGTAGTTTATTGTGTTACCAGCGCTTCATATACCCGGCCTTTAATAACAATAATCTATACTAATAAAAGGCAAAGCCCTCACTCACTGACTCACTCACTGACTCATCACTAATTCTCCAACTTCCCGTGTGGGTGGAAGGCTGAAATTTGGCAGGTTGATTCCTTACAGCTTCCTTACAAAAGCTGGGCAGGTTTTATATCGAAATTCTACGCCAAATGGTCATAACTGGAAGCAGTTTTTCCATTTACTGTAATGGAGATGAGCTTCAACGCCGTGGGGCGGAGTTTCGTGTGACATCATCACGCCTCCCACGTAATCACGCAGTACATAGAAAACCAGGAAGACCTCAAAAAAGCGCTCAAGAAAACATGCATTATATAATTGAGAAGGCAGCTAAAACAATAAGAAGCGAAGTTCTGCTACTCGAAACAAAGCACGATGTAAACCTACACTTTAAATTAAGTTCATAGACAGGCTACGCTGGCGTGTAATTTAGTGCCTGCCCATATAAGGCCGTCCGTCAGCGGCAATCCAATAGCAAACTGCCACGGGTAAATATTCACGGGTGAAGGACTGTGCTTATGGAGAGGAAGATGAGATGGTCAGGGTGGTGTTTGACACAAACTCGGCAAAACTGCGAGAGAAAGGACTAAGGTAACATTAAATAAAGCTATGGACATAGCACGAGATGGCACCAGCACAGCTGGGAACCTTCGATGCAAGTACACCGAGTGGCTCACGTGAACTGACGCAGTGCACAGATAAAAAGCAACAGTTCCAAAGAGCGCTGAACAAAAACCGAATTACACAATTGAAAAGGCAGCAAAAAATATGAAGCGTCTGATAAGCATATTCATAAATGCAGCCACTGTGGAAACAAAGCACACGGTGGAAAAAGTCAATGTCCCGCTAAAGGAAGACAGTGTAAAAAAACCCGTGCATGCAGTGTGTCAGGTCTCAGATAAAGAAGAAGACGAGCTGTTTATTGATGCAGTAAGAAACGAATCGATGAATGAAACCTGTCATCTTTACAACGATTGACAAACACGGAATGTAACTTGAACACAACACATCGTATAAATACGACCCTGATTGAAAGAAATAATGATAATCAAATCCTTGATGACAGCAACATTCAATAACACTCACAAAACAATTACTGTATATTGACAATCATGTTACGTTATTTTTAAAATGTTCCCTTTTCTTTTTCATAACTTCTACTTCTCCACTGCGATACGCGGGTATATATTTAAATGTATATATATACCCCTATCTACAGTACATACTCTGATAGACAAGCCACATGCTGTGGCTCAATTGTAGAGTCTTCGCCTCTAATGCCGACATTCGAGGTTCGATTCCCGAGAGGGGATGCACTGAGTATGTACGCGCGCTACTGATTCATTTTACCTTCGCATCTCCTTGGTTTGGGACGTATGAAAAATATTCGGTTAACGCAGAATCATGTTACGTTATTTTTAAAATGTTTCCCTTTATTAGCACAAGCACAGCTGAGAAGCTTCGATGCATGTACTCCATAACGCGTTAAAAAATAACGCATTTAATCACACTTTCAATTCCAAGCAACCGGGAACTTTTGTCAATGCATCATTTCCTGGTACATCCATTACACTGATGCACACATCACAGCTACAAAAATGTTAGAGTCGGAATAAAGCGCGTTCCTACGACTGATCATTTCGACTTCCCGAAGCCTTGATAAAAGCATGGTTTTGTGCACAATGAAAAGCAAGCAAAATTAGATGCATTACAGAAAGCAGACTTTGTGGCTCTTACTGGGGATCATTGGACTTCCGTGACCGTTAGTAATTCTAAATACATCTAATTACAAAATGTTCAATGATCACACTGTTTTAGCCTAATGTACAAAATAATTTTGGCTAATGTTACTCAGAGTTTAAAGAGTAAGTTGGTCAAATTACCTTTTATGTTTCTGACTTATTTTTTAAGAAGAAAACTGCACTTTATGTTGAAATTTTGGTTATTATTATTTAAAGACAATACTATTCTGAAAATCTACTTAAAGTACTTAAACTACCACTTTATTTTTAAGTCTGCCCAATTTTAACCAGGGATGATATTTTTGTTTCTGTTTTGAATTCAAATGCAGTTTAAAGGCTTTTTTTTTCAGAAATTAAAACAGCTTCAGTTTACAATATTCATGTACATGTCTATTATTTGATTCTGTCGCCCACTAAAACACTTTTTAAATTAAAAAAAAAACATTTGTGATTTGGGGCAAATTTACGTGCGCGATTACATACATTAATCAAGATTAATTCTTACACAGCCTCTAATTAATTGGATTAATTTTTTAATCGAGTCCCACCCCTAATATATATATATATATATATATATATATGTGGATATATATATGTAGATTTGTATATATAAATGTATATATACAGTATATATGTAGATATGTATATGTGTATATACAGTATGTATATATATGTATGTGTGTATATGTATATATATATATAACTGTGTATATATATGTGTATAGATGTGTGTGTGTGTATATATATATATATATATATATATATATATATATGCCAGCAACACTCATGACAATGACAAAACAATTACATTGTCAATCATGTTACGCTATTATTAAAATGTTTCCTTTTCTTTTACTTCTCTGCCAATCGCAGGTATTTTGCTATATATATATATATAGATAGATATAGATAGATATATACATACAGATATATATATATATATATATATATATATACATATATATATATATATACATATATATATATATATATATATATATATACATATATATATAGATATATATACAGATATAGATATATATATATATAGATATATATATATATATATACATACAGATATAGATATATATATATATATATATATATATATATATATATATATACATATATATATATATATACATACAGATATATATATATATAGATAGATATGACAACAACACTCAATATCAATGACAAAACAATTACATTAACAATCATCTTACGCTATTTTTAAAATGTTTGCTTTTCATTTTCATAACTTCTTTAACACACTACTTCTCCGCTGCGAAGCGCGGGTATTTTGCTAGTACAGTATATAAAATGATCTCAAGGGCCGGATATAATTACACGCTGGCCGGATGTGGCCCAAGGCCCTTGAGTTTGACACATATGGACTAAATAGAACTTGAAAAGATATATTTTTTCAAATGTGATCGCAATTCAGATAGAGTTGACGCAAGACTACAGCCTGCATGCCTCAATGAGTCATCCTCCCCTCGCTCTTACTTTTTACCATTCATCTAATGAATACATGGAGTATGGCTTTACCAAAACAATCATTGATGGCTAATAAAGTATCCATTATTCGAGTATGTAGAGCGGATATATATATATATATACATATATATATATATATACCCGCGTATCGCAGCGGAGAAGTAGTGTGTTAAAAAAGGTAGAAAAAGAAAAGGGAACATTTTAAAAATAACGTAACATGACTGTCAATATACAGTATTTGTTTTGTGAGTGTTTGTGACGATGTGGGTTCTGGCTCCACACTCCCTTTGATGTTGGAAGCACTTGAACCCAACACCGTCGATAATGTTGCCGAATGAGCTAGTCAATGGAGGCAAATTACTGAGCAAGGGGAAGGTAGAAAGTGCAAAAGTGCTTTTATTTAAAACAGTCAACAAAAACAAAAACAGTGTTCATAAATAGTGCAGTTCTTCAAACTCATTAAATAAATAACCCATAAAAAGAACGTGGAGTAAAACCAATAAATAAACACAACAATCCTTTAAAAACGAGAGGTTAAAATCTTTTTAGGAAGCAGTCTTAAAACCATCAACAAATAAATCTGGTGCTCTTCTGTTAGCGTCCTCACCTGCTTATCCCAGAGGGCCAAGCAGCAGGCAAGACGCTCTACAGCTGCCCTCCTCAAACACACGCAAGACTGAGACCTCCCGATCCCTGGCTTCGGTTTGGCTCTCATCCCAGCCTCGAGACTTGGACTCCTTGGTCTCCAGGACGCCACACCAAGGACTGCCACCCAAGCCTCCCGACTTCCGCTGCCTTTCTGCGGCCTTCTGCGGCTCGTCGCTTTCACCTTGGTCACTCCCGCTACCTGCTCGCTCAGCGGGAGCGACATCTACACAAACACGGTGTCGGCCTAACACCCAGCTTCCATGCAGCTGTCCACGAAGCCATTCGCCGCACGTCCGCTCTTCGCGGCTCTCTCCCTCTCACCGACCTGCTTCCTCTCCTGCTCCCGTAACCTCCGTCCTCTCCTTTCCTTTCCTTTCTCCGATCGCTTTTCTCCAATCGATTCTCTCTTTCCCCAACCGACTTGGCGCTTCTTTTAAAAACGTGAGGGGCCATCACAGCTGCAGCATTAGCCACGGAGCAATCAATGTGGGCAGTTCCTCACCTGTGCACACGGTGAGAAACGCCCACATCGACGACGCCCCGCTGCTCAAGCATAACAACGCCTCACGGCCGCGGGTGCGATGATTATTTATTTAAAATCAATGGCCTTTTCTCCACGAGCTGTGGACCCATAACACCACATTCCACCCCCCATAAAACTCCAGTTGCATGGGAAGGCTCCACACCACTGCCAACCCAATGCAACTGGAGCTCAGGTCCACAGCTCGCCACTCTACACTGCACTAAAACAATAAAAGCACTAAAACAATCCCACTAAAACAAACCAACCCAAGCCCCCTTCATAAAACCAGGACATTAAAAGAATAAGAACCTTAAAAGACAAATAAAAACGACAGCAATAAATAAATGTACTTAAAAAGCTCAGTCCTTAAAAATGTCCTCCTCCGGCTTGGGTACGTGGGTTCCACAAAGTCAGTTACCAATCCCACTTGCTGCTCTGTCACCTCTTCTGGCCTCCACTGCTAGCTCATCCCACCGCTGGGGATATCCCACCGCTGCCACCAAATGTGACGATGTGGGTTCTGGCTCCACACTCCCTTTGATGTTGGAAGCACTTGAACCCAACACCGTCGATAATGTTGCCGAATGAGCTAGTCAATGGAGGCAAATTACTGAGCAAGGGAAGGTAGAAAGTGCAAAAGTGCTTTTATTTAAAACAGTCAACAAAAACAAAAACAGTGTTCATAAATAGTGCAGTTCTTCAAACTCATTAAATAAATAACCCATAAAAAGAACGTGGAGTAAAACCAATAAATAAACACAACAATCCTTTTAAAAACGAGAGGTTAAAATCTTTTTAGGAAGCAGTCTTAAAACCATCAACAAATAAATCTGGTGCTCTTCTGTTAGCGTCTCACCTGCTTATCCCGTATGGGCCAAGCAGCAGGCAAGACGCTCTCTACAGCTGCCCTCCTCAAACACACGCAAGACTGGAGACCTCCCGATCCCTGGCTTCGGTTTGGCTCTCATCCCAGCCTCGAGACTTGGACTCCTTGGTCTCCAGGACGCCACACCAAGGACTGCCACTCCAAGCCTCCCGACTTCCGCTGCCTTTCTGCGGCCTTCTGCGCTCGTCGCTTTCACCTTGGTCACTCCCGCTACCTGCTCGCGCAGCGGGAGCGACATCTACACAAACACGTGGGTGTCGGCCTAACACCCAGCTTCCATGCAGCTGTCCACGAGCCATTCGCCGCACGTCCCGCTCGCTCGCGGCTCTCTCCCTCTCACCGACCTGCTTCCTCTCCTGCTCCCGGTAACCTCCGTCCTCTCCTTTCCTTTCCTTTCTCCTATCGTTTCTTTCTCTCCAATCGATTCTCTCTTTCCCCCCAACCGACTTGCGCTTCTTTTAAAAACGTGAGGGGCCATCACAGCTGCAGCATTAGCCACGGGAGCAATCACGAATGTGGGCAGTTCCTCACCTGTGCACACGGTGAGAAACGCCCACATCGACGACGCCCCGCTGCATATAACAACGCCCCTCACGGCCTCGGGTGCGATGATTATTTATTTAAAATCAATGGCCTTTTCTCCACGAGCTGTGGACCCATAACACCACAGTGTTACTGAGTGTTGCTGTCATCAAGGATTTGATTATCATTATTTCTTTCAATCAGGTTCGTATTTGTAGGATGTGTTGTGTTCAAGTTACATTCCGTGTTTGTCAATCGTTGTAAAGATGACAGGTTTCTTTCATCGATTCGTTTCTTACTGCATCAATAAACAGCTCGTCTTCTTCTTTATCTGAGACCTGACACACTGCATGCACGGGTTTTTTTTACACTGTCTTCCTTTAGCGGGACATTGACTTTTTCCACCGTGTGCTTTGTTTCCACAGTAGCTGCATTTATGAATATGCTTGTATGTATGAGACGCTTCATATTATTTGCTGCCTTTTCAATTGTGTAATTCGGTTTTTGTTCAGCGCTCTTTGGAACTGTTGCTTTTATCTGTGCACTGCGTCAGTTCACGTGAGCCACTCGGTGTACTTGCATCGAAGGTTCCCAGCTGTGCTGGTGCCATCTCGCTATGTCCATGGCTGTATTTAATGTTACCTTAGTCCTGGCACTTAAAACTTTCTCTCGCAGTTTCGCTGAGTTTGTGCCAAACACCACGCTGACCATCTCATCTTCCTCTGCATAAGCACAGTCCTTAACCCGTGAATATTTAGTGGGAGTTTGCTATTGGATTGCCGCTGACGGACGGCCTTATATGGGCAGGCACTAAATTACAAACGCCAGCGGAAGCCTGTCTATGAACTTAATTTAAAGTGTAGGTTTACATTGTGCTTTGTTTCCGAAGTAGCAGAACTCATGAATATGGTTGTATATGTCACTCGCTCGCTTCTTATTGTTTCGCTGCCTTCTCAATTATATGTTTTCTTCAGCGCTTTTTTGAGGTCTTCCTGATTTTCTATGTGCTGCGTGATTACGTGAGAGGCGTGATGATGTCACACGAAACTCCGCCCCCACGGCGTTGAAGCTCATCTCCATTACAGTAAATGGAGAAAAACTGCTTCCAGTTATGACCATTACGCGTAGAATTTCGATATAAAACCTGCCCAGCTTTTGTAAGGAAGCTGTAAGGAATGAACCTGCCAAATTTCAGCCTTCCACCCACACGGGAAGTTGGAGAATTAGTGATGAGTGAGTGAGTGAGTGAGTGAGGGAGTGAGGGCTTTGCCTTTTATTAGTATAGATTAGCACGAGTAACGTTTGAGGTGACTTTAGTTTCTAGAAAGATGCCCCCCATACTTTGTAAAATCTTTCACAAATAAGAAAAGGTTCCTTATCTATTTTTCAAAAAACAAATGTATACAGTATAAGCTATTAATCCCTGGAAATATAATTAAAACCATGATTGCAGAAATTATGTCACATGTATTTGATTATTATATTTGATTGATTTGTTGTAAAAGTATAGTTTTTTTAATGGTTTTATAGAGTACTGTGCTTAAGATAGACAATCAGCTGCTTAAAAAGGATCTGAAATGGCTGGATAAAAATTTTGACACTTTTCTTGGCTCATAAAAAAGATCATGGGATTGATGTTTATTTACAGTGTTTTTTGATGAATAGTGATATTACGATGTACAGAGTTAACATTTTATATATATATATACATATACTGTAGATGCTGTGGTGGGATTCATGAGAAAGTGGGTAAATAAGCACCCATCTAAAATCTATTTCCATATATATATATATATATATATATATACATGCATTGCTGATTTTGCTGCATAGTAAATTTTCTTTGATAACTATCATCAAGTTACACTTTTATTTAATTGCTACTAAGGGGTTTTGCTCGCCAACCCCCATTTTTGTTTTTCCGGATACACACTTTTAAGATTTTTTTTTTTCTTTGAATTATTGCTATTTTATTAGTTTCACTTTTATTTCAGAACTTCGTTAAAAACAATATTTGGAATCTTTCGAGTCCCAATGTGCTGAATCTTTTAAATGAGGTCCTTGAAACATATGTTTAATGACTTTGTACCACAATTTCGGATAGGTTTCTCTTTTTGGAATTTCAGCACAGACCAAACGATCTACATCATCAGCAGTTAATAATTTTTATTTTTGCAAAGTAACCAATAAATGCGTGTGAGGTAACCCCCATATTTGAAATTCTCTGACTTAAACTTCAGAGCCTTACAATATTTACATACTTCTGATATATCACCTTTGTCCATATATTCGATCTCTATTCGCCTTTTCGTTATTTCTACGAGTAATTTCTCTCTCTTTGCACTAATGCGATGTTTACTTTGTTTTTTTGGCACTGTCGTTTTTTTTTTTCTGCTTTCATATTCTGTATCTTGCTCTGCATGTGTTTCGCACCTATGTTTTTTTTTGAGTCTTTGAATTCCAGTTTTCATTATCTCTAACCTGCTCTGCATGTGTTTGGCCCCCTTGTTTTTTAACCTCTTTATGACATTTTACTTTGTTTTCTACTCTGTCTTTTATTTCTGACCACGCTTTATCCTGCTTTTTTTTTTTTTATATATATACTGTCACCTGGTCCTTTGTGATTATTTTCCTTTTTTCGAGTAATAATTTCCATTTGTTTGCATACCTGAGGTCTTTCCTTTTTTTTTTATACTTTCTAATTTTCCTACCTTCATATTCTTTAACTTTCTCCACATGTGTATCGTGCCAATTTTTTTTTTGAGCCTTTCAAATTCTAGTACTTTCATAATCTCTAACCTGCTCTGCATGTGTATAGAGCCAACATCCAAATTGGATGTGCTTTTTTTTTTCAGTTTTACTTGTTCCAGGCTGATGATTACTTCCCTTATTTTCTGAATTTGCACCTAGATTATTCTTTTTCGTTTTTTTCTGTCCAACGCTTTTGAGTCTCTTTTCTCCGCGCTGCTTTCTTCTTCGCTTAGTCGTCAACGTTTCATTCATAATGTATTGTCCTTATGCGCTGAGAGCCCTGGATCTGTGTGTGCTCAAAGCATTTACACGACTGAGTGTGTTGCTGCCTGTGCTGTTATTTGGTTGTAAGTAGGGCGTGTCTTGCAAGAATCTCATGTTCTATGTCATTGCGAGACAGTCCTGGGTCAATCTCTTGGCATAAAGTCTCATGTTTAAGGTCCCCATGAGATACTCCGTGGCCAACCTCTTTAGTCTCGTGGATCTTTTAAGTGTCTTCCGTGATCTTAACGTGAACATCACCTATCGTCGCCCTACTGTTTCTGTCCACGATTTTTTTTTATAATAGAGAGATATAGATTTTAGTCTTTAATATTGATGCAGACTACCATTTGTATAGTTTTACTGCATGTGTTACAGATTTTGAAAAAGAACTGAAAAATGCTTCATTTGTTTGCATTATTATTAAGTAGAATACCATATTGGATTTTGTAACTTTTTTTTTTTTTATTACATCTCTCTCTCAGGTAGTTGCAATTGTCAAATTATAGTATGTCTGTTTTTGGTAGTTCAAAATTGGGTTACATATTCTGTTTGTTTGTAAATATGTAACTTTAAGTTTGAGTATGTTATCAGGGAAGTGATGAACCAATTACAAAACAGATTTTGATTTCTTCTTTGTTCAATATATCTCTGGTCGTCTGTCTTGAAGACCTTCAGGAAAAAATATGGCTTTGTTGCACTTTCAGTGGGTATGAAAGAGGATAATAAGGATATGTACTGTACCTGTAACAAGTTGTTTTTCTTCCCTGAAAACTGTTTGTTTGTAGAAAAAAAAGGAAAATATACATTTAAGAAAGCTTGCTAATTGCATCATACATCAATGACAAATTAACACATTTTAAATCATTTCAGGAATTAGTATTTTGTAGAAAAAAAATGCATATTCCAATTAACATATATAATAGAATGGTT
Source organism: Polypterus senegalus (assembly GCF_016835505.1). Taxonomy (NCBI): domain Eukaryota; kingdom Metazoa; phylum Chordata; class Cladistia; order Polypteriformes; family Polypteridae; genus Polypterus; species Polypterus senegalus. Next base: position 780,406 of record NC_053161.1, read on the forward strand.
TGTTACAAGGAAACTAGATGACAAAGTGGAACTTCACGTTTTGCACAGTTTGTTATATACTGTGTAAGAAAAAACAAATTTGTATGTGTATAAAGAAAAGATATGAGAGCATGCAGCTGTTGTTCAAAATCAATAATGTTAAATTCTTTTAAAAGTCAATCTCTCTAGCCAGATTTGTGAAATTCCATGGTCAGATTTAGTTAAGAAAGTAAACCACCTGAAGTAGCAGAAAGTAGGTGCCGTTGAAGTCCAGAAACTAACTTGTAGTTCATATCAGTATCAATGCAGCTGTGAAAATGAACAACAGTACTTCAGTCTTGAAATGTTGTTGTTTAAAGCCATTTTCTAGAAAGGTTGTGAAGGCTAACTTTTTCGAATCCTGGTTGAGGATAAAGGTTTCCATTGTATTTAAAGATGTTGTTATTGCATGTCTTCTTCCAAAAATGTTCATAAAGTATACTAATGGGGACATTTGAATGGCAATTCTTACTAAGGATGAGTGTGAGAAACAGTATTTAAATATCCTTTGTTCTTGAATTTAAAAAAAATAACTATTTGGGTGTCTATAATATAGCTTTCCTATTTTTAAAGAACAGCAATCTTCTCCTAACAAAACCACAAATGTTGTAGCATTGCCACATGCGAGTGCTTTCTAGAGTACCTTTCGGGAAGAGTTATGTGATAATATTTTACAGTATGGCCCACTCTCCACAAACATTTCTGCCCCTAGTCATTCCATGCTATCGTGGAAACCTCCGTCAAGCTCTGTTTGTCTTTTTGCATATTGATTCTTGTGTTTTTTACCTGATACCTGTTTCTTGAATTTTGTCTTTGAATCACATTTTTGTTGCTTTAGCTGTAAATAACTTCCTCTCATGTTTTATGGGGTGATTTGATTCACCGTTGCCTAGCTCCTGCTGTAAGGCCAGTTCTGAGGGAATGTGATTCATTAGTACGAACCGTATGATCTTTTATAGTGCAAGTACAGAAGTGCATTGACTTGATGTAGGAGACCATTTCCAGTTGACTTTTGTAAAGTTCACTTTAATAGGGGATATTAATAACCACAAACTATACTGTATCAGGTGGTATACAGTAGGTATTTGAGGAACTATGGAGCATTTTATTTGTCACTGAATTGGATTAAGCAGTGGGTGAGGAAATGTATCAGGAATTGACCTTATGTTGCACAGCTGACATTCTTATTTGTTAGGATCAAACCTTGGGTGTAGTTTACACTGAGTTGTCTATTTAGATATATGTTGGTCTTAAACATGTGAAGTATCTAATCGCCATTATGGAGGATAATGTTTGAAGTTTCTGGCATATATGAACAGGATGAGTGTTGTCCTGTGCTTTGAAGGGTTACAAAATTTCCCACATATGGTCCCTTACATTTTGTGGAATATAGAACTTTTTCAATAGTGTTAAATAACTTACTAGATTGGTCACACAATTTTTCAGACAGCACAATTACCAGCATTAAAATAACTTTTACAGTATTAAATAACCTTTAAAGTGTATATAAGAAAACAGTGTTTTCAAATGCAGTTTTGATCAGAATATCATCCTTTGAATCCTTTCCTGATGTTTTTTTCTACTTTAATTAATCAGTTAATGGAATACTTAATAGTTAAAACTCTAAACATACAGGGATGTGGACTGATTTTTAGATAATTTACCAAAGGAATGTACAAGTTTTGACAGCAGTTTTTGATTCTTAGAGAGCTAAAAATTGATTCTGCACACAAATACACACAGACTTTTCTTATGTGGTACATTTTTTTCAACTACTTGCTTGCATGAATCCCATTCTCCTCATTTAATCTATAAATGTTTCCTTTTTATCATTTTGTGTTTCAAAAATCCTCTCTCAAATGAACTTTCATTGTATTTATTCCAAGCTCCTATGGATGTAGAATTCACAGTTGTCCATTCAATGCATAAAAAGCAACTAATGGCTCTGCTTAACCAGGCTTAGAGACAAAAACAAAGAGCAGTGGAGTGTTGCTTTGCATTAGGTTATCCTCTAGACTTCTCAGCTATCCCGTGAAAATTTTATTCTTTGCTAGTGCTCCCTTCTTAAAAATGTGAGGCAATGCACAGCCTTTGGTGTGAAATAGAAAACAGATTGTGACATATCTGGGCATAATAACTATCGATCATTGAGATCAGTTATGCCACAACTGTAATAGGAATTTCAAGGATTAAGAGGGACACTGTTGAGTACTAAATCTTAAAAAAAAAAAAAAAAACACACACATTGTGAAGAAATCACTTTGACTTGAAAAAATACTAGACTTTAACATCATTAACTCACATACTGAAATAAAACATAAATGTGACCATTGGATTCCTTTTAAACCCAAAATACAGTGTATGCATTATTTTAGAGACCCGGGAACTATATAGAAAAATGAAAAAAAAAAATAACAAAGGGTAAGATAATGACAGATTGCTTCATTTGAAAATCTAAAAAAAATTGAAGTGGCTAATTGAAAAATACATTTACAGCTGAAAGGAACATTTCTTGGGTTTTATGTGCTCTTTCATATCTGAAGACCATTGTAACCCGAGACATGCCTGTATACATAACAGGAGAGGGCATCCTTGTGATGTCTCCCCTCAGCTATAACAATGACAAGGAAGTCAAACATATAAAAATGGTGTATTTAGCTCTTCATTGGGTGTTTTGTTTGTTGTAAAGTCAAAACAAGTGAAACATTACACTGCTGCCTACCTGAGTGTTGAACTTTTATGTGGCGAATCTCCTTCTTTTCCATCTTCCAAGTACAACAAAGCCTTTTTCTCTCACCTATATTTATGCCTTTCTTTCTTACACCTGTCAGTTAACATTTGCCTCAGCTGACTTCTAGATATTAAGCTTAATAAGATCACTGGCTCGAGAACACTTTAAATATCTCAATGAGGTCACCACAAGCCAAGACTCGAGGCTACCTCCCTTAACAGGCCTGCCTAAAGCAGCCTATGCGCTGCCATAGTTAGGAAATTTATGGCTAACCTCCTGCCATTCCTCCTGAGCCCCAACTTTATAAAGTTCAGGTGGTCCCACTTCTCATAACACTGGACCATGTCCTGTTTACTATAGGCTAGATGTCCTAACCTCCCGCTTACTACTCATGCTATCTAATGTCCTGGGATAACACGACTAGTTTCATACCTGGTTACATTGTTCTTGCTTCTGCATTTGTTCCCCTGCCAGTTTACCTCCTGGGCCAATCAGTAAATACATACTGCATGGCTTTCTGCCCCCAGTTGTGCTCTTCTTCTTCTTCTTCTTCTTCTTCTTCCATTCTGCCTTAGCATATCTATTTAAATTCCTCCTGCTAGCATGGCTTCTCCTCTCATATTGAGGACAACACCAGGCCCAATTTCTGTCTTGTATATGCCTTTTCACCATGGTAACCCCTCGCTCACTAACCAGAAATTCATAACATATGCAGCTTTGTACTTTTAGAATTAAAGTCAGAGCAATTGGAGTATAACAAATTGTGCAAAAACATGAAGAAACCATTTAATCCATCTAACTTGATTGGTTATCTTATTCCCAACTTGTTCTAGTATCTTACGCAGTCTTTACTTTTGGTTTATAAAAGTTAAGTTTTCTTAAGCTATGAGGAAGCCACTTTTAAAATTAAATTATGATTTTTGGACTAGATATTGATAAAATGGATTGGGGAAAAGGTTAATCCATGGTGAAAGGCCCCAGGTCATATTTTTTGAAGACGTGCAAAAATGCTAGGCCCATTTAAATGTCAACTGAAGAAAAATATCTGGAAGACAATTTGTGTCAGCTGCATGTCAAAGCTTGTCCTTAAAGTATATGGAGATACTATCTTATGCAAACATCTTTTATTTAACTTTTCATTTGTTAGACTGTTGAGGTCAGTCCGTATACCGAAAAGGCAAAACCTGGCCTTCATCTGTGTGTATATATAAAAACTTATTGACTTTTTGCATTGATTGTTCAATCAGTATGGCACTGCAATCTGTTATCTTCATTTTATATATCTACATCCATTGTAAACACTACTACAAAATATTCTAAAATAGCATTATAAGCAGTATGTCTTTTAACAAAGAACAAATTGAGGTGCACGGCACATGAACAATGAAAGAAGACCGCAAAACTAAGGCATATGTAACAGCAGATGTGATAAGGATGGAAAACGCCAAAGGTAAATGCTTAATATGAATTTCAAAATACTTCACAAAAAATTCTCTCTACTGGCAGAAGATTAAAAAGCCTGTTTTTGCCCATACTAACACATACTAAGGCTTCAAAGCAAGACTTCATTGTTCAGTTGCAGTCACCCCAAACAATGAGGTGAGCTACAGCTCAAAACATCACAAAACCTGTGAACAAATATCCAGCACAAAACATTCATCTGAATTCCACAAAATTAGTCACTTTTTAACATTTGACATTTTTGTCATTTTATAGTACAGGAAAAATAAAATCAGAAAAGTCTATTCTGAAAACTCTTAAGACAATGAATGGAATGCCAAGGTCATCAAACAATAATTAAATTTATAATAAAAGATTACATAAAAGAACAATTGGACAGCAATGCCTGTCAATCCCTGTTTACCCCACTTTTACAAAATATCATAAAGGTGAGATTTTAATGTTCCCAAAGTATTTATATACCACACCACTTGGTATCCTATTTCATGTCTTCATCTTTCACTGGGTGAAGAAAACTTTTAAAATGTTTGAATGAAATTTGCCATTAGCTAGCTTTCATCTTTGTAGTTTAAATTACTCATTTTAAACTAATAGCCACTAATGTTATAACTAATATTAGTTTTTAAACTAATAGCCTGTATCCATCTTAATATTCATTGGCCAAAGAATGAGGCTAAGAAGCTGATTTTCAATTCAGAAGCACAGCATTATGGGAGTGACATCTTCCTATTAACTATGAACAGCAATTTTTCCAGAAGTAACATTTTTAGCAAACAATACACAGAATTTCCACATTTAGACAATATGAATGGATTCAGATATGTGGATTATGCAACACAACTTGAGGTTTTTTTTTTGTTTTTCTACTGACATTTTCCACGTTGTTTGCCTTTGTCCAGAACTGGTCACTGCAGGACCCTGTTCAATTTGAATAATATGTAACTTTTTTTTTTCTCCACCACCACTACGGACTATATGGGGCAAGTAACAATTAAAAACATATTTTCGGGTGGTATATTCCATTAAGCATTAATTTTTCCCTCCCGTCGCATATCTTATAGTCCAGGAATCACCATAGCTGATACTTTAAAGTCCTTCTATACATCTGTTTTTTGTTTTTGTTTTTTTTATTTTTTTTTATTTTGGGTGTATGTGTAGTATGGTCACCAAAACTGTGCATAGTGTTCTAGATGAGCCCAAACTAGTGCAAACTACAGCTTAGAGTTCACTGCCTTCACTTATTTCACTTTGTTTTTTTTTTTGTTTTTGGAAGATGCGGTGACCCATTTGTCTAGCCGTCACAATTTGGCCCTTGTCAAAGTTGCTCTGATACTTGATATTGTTCCTGCTTCCAAGACATCACCTTCAAAAACTGTCTGTTCACTTGCTACTTAATATGTGCCACCCCTTAACAGGTGTCATTGTAATAAGATAATCAGTGTTATTCACCTCACCTGTCAGTGATGAGTGGGATAGGGTGTCAGTTTATCACTGGACTCATTCAATCCCCATCCATACTCCATAATCAAGTACTTATGTGTTTGAGTGTAAAGCTGGAGTGTCATGATGAAAACCAATGCAGATGATGGAGAGAGATTGTGCAAACACTAACTGTAAACTGGGAATTGAACTCTGGATCCTAAAGTGGTGTGTAAGAGCTGGGCCTTTGTTAGTCTGATTAATCAGGGAATGTAAAGATTTCTAGCTAGAGACTCAACCACTTCCTATGTTTCCCTAAAAGTCTTCTCTGGACACACTTTTAATACTACTTGCAAATTATGCAAACCACTCCTAAGTGGTATTTTTCGTACGTGGATTACTCGTTTAGCCGGATGTAATTGTTAACAATTTGTCATGATCCTGGATCTGTTGGTTTTTCAAAATTCTTGCTGGATGTTTTGTCATAGCAGCACATCCAAATCCTCAAACCTGCTCAGAGCAGGTTTGTTCTATGTAAACAAGGATTAGCTCACACACTTAATCAGTTTCCGTGCATGGAATTCATTCAGTCATTGGCTTTGCCGTTCATGAATGAGCGACCAATTGATATCGGTGGGCAAATTATAAGAAGATAATTTCATATAGAGAGGGTTTTGCGCATTCGGCAAGATCCTTTATTGCTCCTGGAGAAAATTCTTTTCGAAAGATAACGCTTTAGCCGAGGGGGAATACTGTAACTCAAAGATTTATTAGCACCTTATATTCGAAGTCAAACTAGGCGAAGTCGGGCTCTCACAGACACACAAAGTATGCATTGCTTTGAGTTTTTTTGCAAGCGGCACTTTTTTTATATACTGTAGGCGATGCGGAAAATCTATCTAAAAGTGCAGTTTGCCAGCAATTCGTAAAGTCTGTTTGGCTCTAAAATATTTCCTTCGGGTTTTCATAGTGTTTCCTGGACACCTACGTGTGCAGACAATAAAAGAAGCGTTTCATGCCATAGCATAGGTAATACACAGGCAAAAACACCCACAGTTCCATAAAGAATCTCACAATCAGCCTAACATTCTCATTACCCAGGATTTCCAGATGTGATTGGGGCACATGGGACTGATCAGAGTGAAGTTTGATCAAACATTATTTGGAAAATGTACCTCTCCTCCTGATGAATAATCAGACACAGTGGCTTCATCAAATATTTGACCGTCGTCAATAGCTCGTTGGTCAGACACAAGTTTTAGGGATATGACATTCGCTGCAACTGACCCAACAAAAAAAAAATGCCCTCCGAAACAGGACGATGGGCATTTTGCTGGAGAGCCAACTCTTCTGCGGAGGTTAGGTCTGGACCGCGTGGACCTTCACCTGTTTTTTTGCTTGTCTACCTTCTTATTAGCTTTATATTAAAATTAGTATTTTTTATATTATATATGATTCTTTATGTCAACAATTCTTTAAATAGTTATATACCAATATTTACCAGTTTGAAGTATATTCTTCTACTTGACTTTAACCTGTTCCCATGTTCTCCTTGTGCTCACGTTTGATCGGGAATTATGACATATTAAATAATAATTAATCTGACTTATAGGAAATGAAACGCTGCATTCAGTAAGTACAATGCACACTACTTAGCGTTTAATTTGTCGGCCACTTTTTGCCTGCCGTCTTTTCTGGTTTGGGCTGTTTTTCAGTGTTACCCCTTGTGCATATTAAATCTTGAAATTCTTCATATCCTTCGAATAAAAGGTCCTGCACCGCTTGTGTGATTGGAAAAAAAAAATGCGCCCGTTCTTTCGTCATTTTGTTACAGCCTATCAAAGACTTGCTGATCATGTTTTCTAGACTCAGTATACCAAATGGGCTTTTCAATCAGCGTGGGCGCGCACATTCTTCTCGGATGATTAGATCCAGCTAGACTAATCTACCCGGCTTCGTTTGAAAAACCAATTTATCCCGGATGAGTTTCACCGGCATTAACTCGTCCAAGATGAGGCATCTGATCTCGGATGATTTAAGCTACGTACAGAAAATACCCTCCTGGGGCCTCCTGTATAATGCCGTGCGTAGAACTCGCACTATAACATGGTGTAAGCACAAAAGCCGAAATGTGCTTACGCACAGAAAAATTCAGATGCAGAAATCTGTGGGTACTCCAACTTCCATGTTCTTCTGCTACATAAATCCCGGTCAGCGTGAAAAGTAACGCTCGTTCACGCGCTTTATGTAACACCCCAAATCCTCCCAGAATTATGTCTCTTTGAATATGCAAATCGATATAAATCGTCCTTAAGCTCAGCCTTCTGTGAAAAGACAATGGGAAAAGCATGTGGAAAAAATCTGAGAATTTCAGCGAATACCAAGTGGAGGCAAAGGAAAAACATACTATTTGTTTAATTAAACCGTGGTATAATCAACAAAAGGAAGTTGATCGAGTAACATAGCGTGTTGGAGAAACTTGAAAGCTCATGTTCACAAAGTCGCAGTGGAAGGATGTTTCGTTAGAACACCGGCTCTCTTCCTCCGACTGGACACAGAATCCATTACATTCGTGATATTACAACTCTCTGAATAACTAAAATACTGAGATGTATACGTGATATCATTTTCATGATGATAGTTAAAGCACGTTATTAAACATGGGTTTCATGGCGCAGTGATTGTATGTGACCTTCGATGAAATTTATTACAGCAGTATTCAGGGGTGGCTCTAGGCTTGTGGCGGCCCTGGGCAGAGAAAGAATCGGTGGCCCCTTCTCCCGCCAATGTCAATATGGTATCTTATGCACGGCAGATGACCACGTCTGTTGCGGACACTGCATAACCGCCTGGTGCTCATGACACAAGCGTTTAACTTTTGTCAAAATTTGCCGCTGCGTTTTTAGCTGTGTCGTTATTTTCTCTTTCTGTTTTATATTCAATATATATTGGCATGGCCACCCCTGTAGTCCTTGCTTTTCTTTCTCCAAGTAACCGATCGCCACACAACCAGCTGTGTAATAGACGTTAAGCCATCTGTAAGCTTAGAGCGCCGATTCTTCAAAACGTTTAAAGAACATTGAAATATCTTCGTAGTACATGTTTAATTATTCTATCCTTCACGCCAGTCCCAGTGAAGAATATAGATTATTTAAATGAAGTTAAAGTTTTATCTATATAATATAATAAACATATTTTGCTGCATTTCATCTTAAAAATGATATCGTCATCATATGTAAATACGAGCTTTATAAACTGGCACAGGTTGTGTAATATTATAACTGTAGTGCAAGTTTACAGTAAGGTAATTCTACTTATAAGTACAGATAGTTCTACAAGTAGCAATTGATTAAGTGCGTTTATAGATCTTGGGAAGAAACTGTTTCTGAACCGCGAGGTTCGTACAGGAAAGGCTTTGAAACATTTTGCCGTGGCTGAGGTAGCATGTGCTTGATTCTGTATACCGATAATTCCCTTTCCGATCAGTTGCTACTGTGATTCACACTCAGATACAGTGATATAAATACTCTGAGTGGTGCAGTGAGAGTAATATGGAAAAAGATGATCCGCTGGGGCAACTCCTAACAGGAGCAGCTGAAAGAAGGTGCAGCGAGAGTAACAACGCTAAAGCAGTTATGGTATTTGGAATACTATGGCTATTCCCTGGACCATTATATTGTTACAAGTTAATTACAATCAGATGCATTACACTAATAAACAATATGTGGTTAGTTTCAGTGTATTTATAAAGCTGCGTCAGGAAAATAAGGAGTAACCACACAGGAACAGTAGCATTGCTTTGACGCTGGGTGCCGCCAGTCTGCAAAACCGAGCGGAGAACTTGCGTATGACAAGGTATGAGGTACCGTGGAAAAGTGCGTGGCTTTATGCCAAGTGTAGGTTTTATACATTGTGATTTGAACATGGAAAAGTTCTTACGCAACATTTCTGTGCATACGCACCGTTTATACATGAGGCCCCTGGCATTCAGCAGTTTTATTCTGACTGCATAAAGCTAGCACTGATGAAACTATGTGTGTCTCACCTGATGTATTTTTAGTTCCTCCTATGCATGATGGAATGCCACCAGAATTTAAAGAGAAGAGGAATTAGAATATTCAACTGGACTGTTGAAACTGATATGCGTACAAGAAACAACTTGCAGCTTTATAAAAAAAAAAATGGGGGGTGATCAGGTCTCTGAGATTTGAAGTTACTGATAGGAAATATTAAATAACACTGGGTGGCATTTTGGACCAGAGCTTAGTGTCATTATGTAATTGTGTACTCATTGTCTGTGTCACTGTCTGTGTGAAATATTCACATTCTTTTAGGTACTGTGGTTTTCTTTCTCATCCTAAAGTCATTTAAGGTAGTTTAACTTGTGAGTGGTGTTATGTGAATGCACTTTGTCCTGTAATTAGGAAAAAAAGTAGTTTAAAAAAACATGTAATAGGCATCTGTACTCTGAATGTTGTTTTGAAGGTCCAGTTGTTGTATAGTATGTTTCAAAATGACTCCTGTTAGTATATTTGCAACAGAATTGAAGGACTTTCTGGTCTCCTGATCCACAAAAGATTTAGGTGGCTGGTACTAACATGATATTAATGAATGCTAAGTTTTGATTGCTGGATGTAACAAAACATGGATGCGGGCGCAAGTGTATTGTTGTGGGCACCTCATATTTACTTGTTTCCTGACTTTAACAACTGCCATTAAATCGGAAGCAGCCAATAGATATTTTAACCAATGTTACATGCTATACAGTTTTTGGTAAGTTCAGCAGGTGAGAGCTACAGAATAATGTGCTTTCTAGCTGCAAGTGGCTTATCAGTAAAGAGAAAGAAAGAAAGGAAGCCAAACCATGTCTGGGGCCCAAAGAGCTTTATAAATAATTTAAATGCTCAGATGAACTACCTCTGCTGCCAGGCAATCTCATGTGGGAACTTGGGAATTATTCCATGAGGGTGGAAAACTAGAATTCAGTGACAGAAAACTGGGTCATTTGGCAAGGAGCACAATTCTTTTCTGACTCTGCTTCTGGCAAACATTCAAGTTTTACACAGGAGGAGTGAAAGGATATACTATAGAAAGGCCAGAGCATCTTATCTTCTTTCAGTGAAGGGAGAAAAGCTGAGCACAACTTAGCAGCTGGCGATCTTCATCAATTTGTCTCCTGTGTCTAGATTGAAACAGAGATATTGAGATTGCACGACAGTTTATACCTGGTCGTGTTATGGGGGAATAAAGAGTAGGAAAACATCTAATGCTTCTGTTTTCTTGCTTTAAAGAGACACTATTTTATGTTTGTTTGTCTGATTTATTTTTTTAAAAGGGTCAGTATTGTGGGTATTAAAACCTCTGTGATTCTCAGAGTTCCTGCCTTACATCTGGTGGTACCTAGAAAAGCACCTGTCCTGACAACATTGAAATGAATTAAGTAGGCCGAGAGACTGAATGATAAGTAGACATTTCTTTGCTTGCTTTTCTTTATTCACAGCTTTAGGATTTCAGTTCATGGTCTGCTAGTTTGGTGTTACACTTTCTCAGCATGGTTGTTTGTTTTTTGTTTTTACATGGATGTTAGATGAACTGGCAACATTATTAAACTGGTCAGACATGAGCAAGAGTATATGTGGGTGAGATAGGAGTTCAGTCCTAACTTATAGAAACTGATTAACATGAAGCCATCCACAGGCACTGATTTAATAAACCCAATGTCCTTTCTTGTAAAATGTGTATATGGCTAATTGGTTGGTCCTTCAACATTCTGAAGTAAAAACCTATTTTCTGGGGGTTTGGTGAAGAAGATACAAAGTGGGCATCATTGGCTGATTTATCAGTATGCATGTGCGAAAGTGTCATGTGATCCAGGGTCAATTTCTGCCTTAAGCCTGTTAATGTCAGAATAGGGTGTGCATCACCGTGGTTAATAGGAAAAAAAAAACCTAGAAGACAAGTCTGAAGACTGTCTTACAAGCAGTAAAAGGATAAGTGATGCACCTTTTCTTTTCCTGTTACTTTAATTTTACACAACCCTTATCATAACCTAATTATCTTAGTTTGCATAAGGAAGACCACCAATGGTAGCTAATGTCTCTTGGAAGAGAATACTTTAAAAATTGGTACCTGATATTTATTTATTTTTAATACCACATTGTGTGAAAGAGGATGGCTGAAAGCATGGCATGACTGCCAAAAGGAAAACTGTCAACCCCAATAGAAAGTTCAAATTTGCTAAACTGCATCATTTATCATAGATTTGGAAATGCAGCCTAAGGCCAATTGGCATTCATGCCAGTTATCTATTAACTCCATTATGTTACAGATGGGAAAAAAAACACAATTTTAGCTTAAAGTAGCAAAATGCCTAGAGTTTTAAAATATATAGTATGCAGAGATAAGATATCGACTTAAACAGTGACGTTGCAGTTGTTAAATATAGTCATGCAAGGTGTAAAATTCCTTTCCTTATGTTGAAGTGAATCACTTACATTATAAATTGTACAGCCACTCTCCAACTTAATTCCTAGTACACTGACTCCCTCACAGTGACCCACGAGCCTCCATCCCCTCAAATAAACCTGCTGAATTTACTTACTATTTTAGTCCTAGCAGGTAAATGTTTTTGGAATTGCTGTAGGATGTCTGCTCAGCATCTCATCCAGCCCGTCCAATATTCTGAGAGATTAATGGTATGGGGATGAGGAAACCACCTATCTCTTGCATGATGTACCAGTTTTTCTTGTTTTCCTTTTTTTTTGAACCAGAAAATTGCTCTCTATTTTTTTTGGTCCCACTCTTTTGGATATGATTTGCACCACCCACTTTTAAAAAAGCCATCATACTGTAGTATTTGTTATTGCAGATACAGTAGCTGATGCCTTACATAAAGTACTGTGAGCACAGGAAAAAAAATCTTAGTCTGACCAGCACACTTTGTAATGCTTTATACCACATACCAAGTGTGCTACCCTTCTAGGAAAAGTTGAAATCTAAGTAATCAATGTAGACCTCATTGTTAACACGTAGCTGGGCACAATGCACTGCATACATCTCTGTTATATTGCCATTTGGTATGGGATTTGTAAAAACACTTAATATTTGTGATGCGGCATCTATTGGAATTATAGAGACACAGCCACCAGATGAACATGGGCACACACAGACACTCATCCTTTTATCGATGTGGATTACACTTAAATACTTTTTCTTCCTGTGTTTACTGGTTCAATTAAGAGTAGAAATTGGCCTGGTATGAATGAGTGCGCTCTGCAATAAACTGATACCCTGTCATGGGTAGGTTCCTGCCTTGAGTCCAGTGCTGTCTGGAAAGACCTCCCCTCCCACACTTCTGGGTTAAGTAGGTTCAAAATGTGGATAGATGGATGTTGGGTTATACAAGTTAAACTCCTGTATTCTAATATGGTAATATCTCCATGTTCAGAAGTGCCATTCTTACAGGATGATATTCTTTTCATTTATTTATTTTCCAAACTTGCATTCTCAGAATAATTGTAAAGGGGCATTTCATTTTCAGCTCCTTACTTTTGAATATAACTTTAATTGTGACTTTTTACATTTTTCCACTTTTTGTTGAATCTGCTATCAACTGTTACCTGTATATTGCTGACTCTACATTGTAAATGGTGCAAATCTACACACAGCAAGTATATAAGAAATCCTTAGCACTCTTACTTGTTTTGCCTTCTATGAACAAACTCTGGAAAATATTTTCCTCCTATGAATTCACAGATGTTAAAAACAGCAAATATTCTTTTCAGAAATGCATCTGCTTTTCCATGGGTTTAATCACTGCAACACTTTTTCCTTTGAGTTTTATGGAATGATAAACCAGTGAAGCCGCAGGTGGACTTGCCAGACATTTGGTTAATTTCTTTGTGGAGGGTGGAGGCCCTAGTTCTTTTATAAACATCTGCTCAGTGATACCATTTTCAGAAAAAGCCTTCTAGAAGCCAGTGGGTGTGTTCTTGGTTGATGCGTTTTTTGGCATGCTGAAAGGAGTGTGAACTATAAGGAGAAGTGCTCAACTCTGGCCAGAGAGCATGCAGAATTGGTAGGACAGTAAGAGGAATGGGGTGTTGGGTTGCAAGTAATAATAATTGCTCATATCTGAAAGAGCAACTGGCATTGTTTCTCAAGGCCTGGATGAACAGGCGACTGTTGGTTTATACAAGACTATACATTTCAAGAATAAGAGCATTATAATTCTTGGACACTTGATTGTTGCCAGGGGTCTGAGCCTCTCTGAATAGGTTATGCTTTTTACATTAAATGAATGCAAGTCCACACATGATTATAAAATAACCTGTGTATAGAAAATACCACAGCTAATTTCACATTATAACCTTAAACATGAATTTCTTAATCTTCTGTATTGGTAAGATTGGAAAAAAAATGATAAACCTGGGCCATAATGTTATTGTCTTAGCACTTTGTATATTACACTATGGATCTAAAAATAATGCATTATGGTGCAAGGGCAGTAAGTATCAACAGATGTGGAAATTTTTCTGTTTTTTTTTTTTTTTATCAAGCCTTTTTTAATACTTTTAAATCTTTTATCTGAAATTTGACTTTGATTTATTAATTGACTGATTGCTGGCATTCATGGTGAGGTTTGGCTCAGGATGATATTACCATCTACATAGTCTACTGACATATACAGGGCAGAAGCATTAAACAGCTTTTTGTATATTAAATCTCATGTATAATCTGTTCAAAACAATATGAAAATCTAGAGGTAAAACCACACAGTTTGTTTGCTTATTTACATTTTTGGTCATTTGTAATTCAGGTAAGAAATTGGTTAATTAAAATTCACTTTTTTTCCTTATTGCATGTGTTTGTTTTTGAGCACACTCTTAGGCCAGCATAGATATAGGGTTCTTTCAGTGAGGATTTGTTTTCGGGGGAAGGCTTAGCACACCCATTGTGGGAGACACCCTAGTGAAGGTCTATTGTATGTTCATGCCTCAACCACCTCCTTTTGATCTAGAGAAACAGTGTTTGTACTCTCAAGTAACTTCTTGAGCTCCACACCGTGCTGTAGATAAAGAGCCAAGCACCCCTGTGCAGGAACCTCATTTTAACTCGCTAAACTCAAGAACTTTTGTGACCAAAGGAGTGAAATCTAAAGTCCACATATAATACAAGCATAAAAATGTACACCAACTGCTCAATCAAAAGCTTTATCTAAGAGCTTGGTTCACAATTTGTGAAAAGCTGCCACCATTGTACAAAATCATTGGGCAGTTTTACAATCCAACTCCCTTAATTTATTAACTAGATCCTGTTATTTTAACTCTTGCTCAGCAGGGCTGAAGGATTTCTTGACTTGCTCATGATTTCTCAGACTGGTTTCAAATTTCCAAAGAATCACAAACTCGGCACATTTGTACAGCCATTTGACATACAATCTGGCAGTGAAGGTGAATGTTTTTCTAGATATGCCAAGTTCAGCTGCAGTCTCTGTCCACGTCTCCTTTTTCTAGTCTACCATGGTACAACAGACACACGACAAACAGAATAGCTTTTCTTTGCAGCTGCACCGTATGCATGGCCCTTGCCAAACAGTTGTCATTGTCTGCAGCTCTTGCACATCCCTACAATTAAACAGTGAAGGGATGTCACAAAAAACAAACAAAAAAAAAACTCTGACTTGATAAACCATACCTGACAGTTCCCAATGAGCCAATTCTACTATATGTTTCAGTTCCCATTGACAAAACAGGAAGCAATTCCATTTTTGTTTTTACAAACATAGCTGCAAAAACATGTGTAAATACTAGGAAAAGGAGGGTAGAATGGTTGGTTGCCATAACTATCCACTTATGAGATTGGCGCTTGGTTGGTGCCAACCCAACACAGACTGACAACGGAGGCACGTGTAAAAAAAAAAAAAAACCTAAATTTTTCTTCAGCCGTGGGACACATCTTCTGTGTCCCACCAGCCCTAACACAGTCCTCAAAATACACACACAAAGAAGGAAAAAAAAAAACGCCACACACCAAATCATCTACCTCCTCCTGACTCTGGCACCCTTAGTAGTGGCTGCAGGTCCATCTTGTAGCCCACCCAGAAGTGCTGCAGGTGCTCACTGACCTACTTCTGGCTGCACTTCGTGTGGCTGCGCTCCTGCCCAGATGGGCTCGTTAAGCCATGCAGCTCCCCCTGGCGCAGGGCACAGAGCCCAACCAAGATGAGCTCTGGTGTTCCACGACAGTGGCCCCAACGCAACCCAGGGGGACTGCCAACAAAAGGTTCCGAGGGACGTAGCATGGCTTCCATGGCTGCTCCCCCGGATCTCGTGACAAAGGGGTGTCCTGGCCATCCACCACAGTGCCCCTCTCTCAGCTGATCCCCGTGGGGCACAGGGGCTTGTCCCGTAAGGGCTGGTCTCCTCCAGGATGGGGAGTTGACATCCTCCTGTCCACGGCCCTGTCCTGCAGCAACAAAAGCAGGAGGTGCTGCCCTAGCACCTGCATCCTTCACACAACACCTCCAGCCATGGGTACAGCGGTTGCACTCAAAGCAATGCCGCTCCCCTCTGGTGCAATCCCTGCGGGACCGAAAACAGGACAGTAAGTCCTGCCCCTACATCCGCCCAGCTGAGGGTGGCTGGTGGTTCCGCCCCTCCCCAGCACAGCCCTCCACTGTCTGCGAGCAGACGGGCTTACGCTGCGCACTGTTTGGAGGCCCCTTTTTCCGGGCTCTCCTCTTGTTCTGGGGTGCACCAACAGTCTGGGTCCCCTTATGGGAAGAAGAGGGACCCCATGCCGTCTGCACCCCTTTGGACGCCCACGAGACCAGTGCTCCTGCACACTCCTCTGCTGCGCTGTCAGTGCACAGGTTGGGGAAGCTCCTCCAGCTCCTGTACAGCCAAACACAGGTTAGCTTCGTCGGCTGGCAGTGGACTCGGACTTGCCTCATTCCACCTTACTGACCAAGAGTCCTGCAGCTCCTGTTCCTTCTCCACCGATGCCCTCAGGGTTTCATCGGGTTTGGGGCAGAGGTTCGTCGCTCCCACTTGTACTTTACATACGGGAAGATGACAACCATTCTCCACCCCCTTACCTGCCACAAGGAAGCGACTTCGCTCCTCCACAATAGGGAAAGCTGTGTCGGGGAAATCATCCGGGAGCTCCTCCTCCACCTGCTGACCTGTGGAGAAAACAGGGACCGGACCTACCTCGCTTGTCACGCTGTGAATCCGCGCCACCGACGCAGACCTAGGCCACCAGCGGGTCACCACACAAAGCCCCAAAAGACAGACCGGAATCCTGCCCGCTATGCCAGTGTGAGATTGGCACTTGATTGGCACCGACCCGAGAGACTGAAAACGGAGGCACATGTAAACACAAACAAAAAGAACTTTTAATTTCTTTCTTCAGCTGTGACCCACCAGCCTTAACACAGTCCTAAAATACACACAAAGAAACATCACCCAAAAGCACACTCTTTGTCTTCCACTCCTCCCAACTCTGGCATCCTGAGTAATGGCTGCAGGCTCTCTTTATAGCCCACCCGGAAGTGCTGCAGGTGCTTGTTGACCTACTTCTGGCTGCACTTCTGGGTGTGGCTCTGGGACGGGCTCGTTAAGCAGTGCAGCGCTATGCAGCTCCCCCTGGTGGAGGCCGAGAAGCTCAACCAGGATGAGCTCTTGTGTTCCACGAAAGTGGCCCCGGTGCAACCCAGGGGGGCTGCCAACAAAGGTTCCGAATGACGTAGCATGGCTCCCATGGCTGCTACCCCGGATTCAGTGACAAAGGGGCACCCCGGCCCTCCGCCACACACTATACAATAGTTCTTCATAGATGTAACATGATCAGGTCTGGAAAGAGATACTGAGGAACATTGACCAACAGTATATATTCCCATTAGCAGCATAAGTAAGATATTCTGGTAGTCGTATACAGACTAATAAAGGGAAATACTGATCGAAAACTGAGTATATTGAGTCTACCATAGAATTTCATTCTTTACTATGTCAAATTGCATGGGTACCTAAAATCTTGCCTAGTGGTCTCTCCACACCATAATGCAGTATTGGTGAAAAGGCTTACATCTCGCACGCAGGAGAAACGGTTGGCTGGCTTTCTGCTGCTGGCCATCTCCATGTTTTGCTTGTCGTTTTAAGAGCTAAGCTGTTTTAAGAGTTAGTGTCTCTAGCAGAACTTCATATTGTCTTCCGAGAAGATCACGTCTCATCTTCCATGTCTCCCTCCCAAAGATTTTTTTTTTATAATAGAGAGATAACATTGAAACCATAAAAGGATGAGTCTTGAGTTCTAGACCACGTTGGCCACATTTAATTTTATAATGTTGCATTTGCTTTCCTAACTAATATATATAGCTAAATCAGAAAAAAATCATTATAAATTGAGGGGTAAAAACTGTATTACAGTGGAAAGCTGGCATTGTGAAATTATTTTTACTGAAACAGTACAAGTAACAGGAGTCAACATCATCAGCATTTTCAAAATGTTGCCTTGGAGTACGTGGTTTTTTTTTTTTCACCCTAAATATCTTGTCATACTTGGTACATTATTATTAAAGGTTTGATCAAGGCTCTTTAACCTTTGTGTCTCTAATATATACATGTACTGTAGATGTTCTAAATAAGCTAAAAAGCTAATGCATGTTTCTTTTGTTTTTTGGTATTTTTGTGAGCAAACTGAAAATGGAGAGCTTCTGTAAACCACACTTGAACAGCTGTATGGACACCATTCCTATGATATTCAGGGGGAATTTAGGGTGAAGGTATGCATTTTTCTGATGGAGTTTTCTGCGTTAAAGAAGTGGGTTTATTTTTTACCAGGAAGCTCATTACGCTTGCATTGTATCACCTACACAAGCACAATATTTTTTCACTTCAAGTTAGAGTAGATATTATTTAGCAGTAATTTATATGTTACCATGTAGAAATGTAACAAAAAAATGACCAAACATTTCACAACATATACCTGCACTTAAGATATAACCGCAAAATATTGCAGAGGTACACTATGATGTCTGTGTTACAGATAGTACAAGAGCTCTGAATAGAGGAATACTAATACATGCACATAGTTATAAGAAAGTTTTGTTCACTCCTTGTTCTGGTTTGGGTTTGAACCACTAATCCACTCTTTCATTGTGTTCTGGCAGGTAAGATGTGAGGGGTTGATGACCTTTGGGAGGAACACCATGTTGCCTTGTAGTACTGAATCCTTATTTTCTGTTGATCCTGATGGATTCTGGTTTTCAGGAAGAAACAAAAAAGTATTGTATCTAGATTATTTAAACCTCCCAAAGTAGGTAAGGGAAGTATATGTATAGTTAAAGTAGATGGTTAATTTTCCCCAGCTTGTATAAGTTCTTAAAGTAGTAGATGCTGATGCACAACATTAAGCTAGTTAAAAGTAAAATAAATAAGATATATATATTAGGGCGGCTTTGTTGTGCAGTGGGTAGCCCTGCTGCCCCACAGTTAGGAGACCCGGGTTTGCTTCCTGGGTCCTCCGTGCATGGAGTTTGCATGTTCTCCCCGTGTCTGCGTGGGTTTCCTCCCACAGACCAAAGACATGCAGGTTAGGTGCATTGGCTATTCTAAATTGTCCTGTGTGTGTGTGTGCCCTGCAGTGGGCTGGCACCCTGCCCAGGGTTTGTTTCCTGCCTTGCACCCTGTGTTGGCTAGAATTGGCTCCAGCAGACCCCTGTGACCCTGTAATTAGGATATAGCGGGTTGGATAATGGATGGATGGATATACATGTTATCTTTCACAGGGTGGTCCAGATCTAATTATGCAAATTTTAATTACGCTATAACTTATTAAGTTTATTACTCCGAGCCTGTATCCAACTGAATGGAGGACAAGTGGGACATTACATGGAAAATCAGTGAATTAATTCAATGTAGGTCCATTTTCATTTATTACAAGATATTTTGAACAATTATTTTTTATTGTTTTCATGCATTGCATTAAAAGTTGCATAATTAGATCTGGACCACCCTATAGACAGTGTCCTGAAACTACTTCTATTTAAGCATACTTGTTTCATTGAACTTTTATGATTTAGTATTTTAAGGAAAAGAAACAGAACATGCGTCAAAATTAGTAGCTGCTGGAATGGAGCAGTGGAGATCTGCCTTTTTCACTTAATACAACTGGACATACTTGCATCTTTATAAATAGCTGTAAATTTGGAGGGGCCAACATTTGCACACTAACATACACAGTAAAGGGAGTCTCTTCTGTTGTATATCTTTCATGACACAGATTTTAAACCTTTTCTCTGCTTCATGGTATTTGTTAGCAAAACTCTAGTAAAAGACCAAAAAATCGACAGAGTAGTTTTCATGCTGTGTTTGCTAACAGCATTATTTTTCTGTGTCACTTTAAAACAGAACCTCTTCTCACCTTGACATTTTTCAGCTCAAATTAGATAATAATAATAATTGATTACATTTATATAGCACTTTTCTCACTACTCAAAGCAAGATACCACACAAGGAAGACCCGGGATGCAAACCCACAATCTCCTTATTGCGAGGCAGCAGCACTACCACTGTGCCACCTGTGTGAATCAACCAGAATTGACAAGCCTGTGTTGAGCCAAATGGCCTGTTCTAATTTAAAAAAATTGTGTTCTTTTGGTTTAGGGAATATTTATGTGTCGCAAAGAATTTGCACTTTACTATTTTCCTGTTATTACAAAGTTTAGGCACATAATATGTTAAGGCCTTTAACTAACTAGTATTAGATAAAAGGCATCTGAGTGAACAAATAACATTTTTGTTATCTATGAAATTAATAAAGATATCCATAACGATAACCACCAAAAGACATAGTGTGAAAAATATATTCCCCCCCTTCAACTGCTATGACTGTACCCAAACACTTCTTATAAGTCAAAATCAGTCCTTCATATTAGTCCCTGCAGAAGTATGTTAAACATTGCAGGTTTTGGTCTGGACATGACTAGGCAGCTAGTCCAAAACTTCAGTCTTGCTTTTTTTAAATTTTTTTTTCTTTCTTCAGCCATTCTGAGGTGGATTTCTTCTGTGTTTTCAATTGCTGTTTTGTTGCATATTCCAAGCTTCTCTTCAGCTTCGGCTCACAGGCAGTTGATCAGTCATTTCACACCGCAAAGAATTTTTTGACATTATGCTATGTTTACTTTTTGGATGATAATGATTCCCATTATGGCTAGTGTAAAGTTCCACTTTTGTGTCATTTGTCCTTAGACCATTCTCTCAAAAGGCTTGTATATCACTCAGATGCTGACTAGCAAATGAAAGATTTATGTTCTTTATGGTTAGCAGTGGTTTCCGCTTTGCCACTCAAAAACGAAGCCCAATTTTTTCCCACAGCCTTTCAGATTCTAGAAATGTGAACACAGCTTTTTTTGAGGTAACGGAAGTCTGCAATTTTTTTTTTTTAAAAAAGGATTAACGGCATGATTTTAGATGGTGTCTTTATAGTTATTTTAGCAGTCCGGCCACAAATCGGAAAATTCGTTAATGTTCCAAATGTTCTCCTTTGGAGATTAGGGCTCACACTGTGGTTAGATGGAGTTCCAGAGCTGCAGACATGGCTTTGTTGCCCTTTCCTGATGGAGATGTTGACATTTTTTATATCTCTATAGGAATATCCTTTGATCATGACTAGTGCTGATCTGGACAAAATTCACTCCAAAGTGGGTTTTATTTTCAGCAGTTTTACAACATTCACCAGTGACCTTTTTTGCCAAATTTTTTCCCCTAAAAATTCATTGTGTGGCTGGCTTAGACAACCCTTTTTCCCCCATCACCCAGTGCTGCTTTGTGAGACCAGTGGGACATCAAAGTGCTGTAGCAGCCAATCACTAGCCAATCAGAGCTACATGCCTGCATAGAACTTTCATGCATGTGTACTTTAATTGTACTTTACATCATAAAGTGTCTGGCTTTGTGTATGTGTAAAAAATTAATGTTGTATAGACACATGCTTGATGTCACTACTCCAGCTAGATTTGCAAGCTGTACGCATATTTTTTTTTTATTTTCATTGAATTATTAAAATATTATGAAAAATACTTTATTGTTCTGCATTGTTTAATTATACATTGTGTCTTCACTGCTGGATTAAGCATGTTATGCTTCTTGTTATGTAGTATAGATTGTGTAGTGACAGGGACAGCCCCCTGAGTATATAATGCTGATCCCTTATATCACAGGCTACACAGGGGTGTGTTAGTCATAGTAATAGGAGCTCCAAAGACATACCATGAGACTCTGATTATTGTGGGCTCCAAATATAATTTTATTTCATGGTGGCACAGTGGTTACCACTGCTACTTCCCCTCTCTGGTCACATGTTTGGCTGCAATAATCAGTATAGCATGGTTGGTAGATGGCTGCCTCACCTTCAGGAGAGAGAGAGAGAGAGAGAGAGGTTAGGAGCATGCGCTGATAAAGCACGTTGCCACACTCGCCACATAACAAATCACCTCAGGATCCCAGATTAGGATCCGAGAGTAGCCATGTAATGGGTTACACCTCAGCACCACTCTAGTTCAGATGGAATGGAACAGTGTGAAGTTTTTTTTTTTTTTTTTTTTTATGGTAACTGGAGTACCAATCCTGCCAACAGCCCCCAAGTTTTCCCTGCAGGGTTGGATGCAAGTTAACGTCATACCCAAGATGGAGCAATTGTAGGTTAAGGGCCTTGCTTAAGGGCCCAGCAGAGTAGAATCTGAACCAGCACCCTTCCGATTGCCAGTGCAGATTCCTAGCCTCAGAGCCGCCACTCTGTCCATCATGGACACTTAAATAAATAAATAAATAAAAAAACATTGCACCATTATAAGCCACTCAGAACTAGTTCAGTTTCTCCCTCCTTATTGACTTCAATTCATTTTGCAGAGTTTCCTGAATTTCCAGAATTTATCTGCATTTTTGCCAAAATCAAGGCAATGCAAATTCAGCAGGGTTCACTCATCACTAATCATGACATTGTGGTTGTTGAGTCCAATGCCTAGACTTTGATGGTATATTTGAAAATAATTGATTTACTGTATATTGAGCGGGGACAGCAATAATCAAACCTGGTAGATGACTAATCATCCCTTTAAGTGTGTTGATTTTTTTTTCCCTCACAGTTCTAGTGTGTGTTGGGTAACTTTTTTTTTCATTACCTAAATGAAATAAGCTAAATAAGTGTTATTCATTCACTCAGGTGACATTTATCTAATATTACATTTAGATTAAAGACCTGAATAAATTAAAATATTAATAAATAGAAATAAAATATATTGTATATGATAGAATTTTACTTCATTATCAGGTTATGTATTTGTGTGCAATGTATGTTACATATATGGGTCACAGTGATATATTCAATGAAAACTGAACTTCACTACTGCTCACATGTGCAGATTTTCTTCATTTGTATATTTCTTGTCAAGGCTACAGACATTTTCATGTATAGTACCATTAAAACGTTATACTGCAATTGAAAAACAATTAAAGCAGTGATATTCTCGTATGCTATTTCTCAATCTTTGTATGCTCTGCATTCCAAACTCTGTTCACAGTGAGATTAGCCCTTCACAAATTACCTGCATGTAATTCATTAGCCTCAAATGGTGCCTTATCCTGGACTGGCTCCTGTTTTGCACCCATTGCTAATTACCGATAGGATGTGGCCCCACCACAACCCAAGTTTAAGTGGGATTAAGTGGATTTGGGAATGTTATATCGCATAGTAATGAAGCCAATGTGACTCAGTAATAAAGGATACTTTATATTTTCCTTTATTGTTAAATATCAGGTGTACCAAAAATGCTTGATCCACTTTAGGGTTATAAAAAGGTAGAACCTATGCTGACACCATCAAATACAAATTACAAACTGACCCTGCATGGGATGTTAGCCAATTGCACCCATAGTTGGATAGTTTGCAAAGTCGCATACATTTCCTTAAGGTGAAGTAAGAAATAGAATTCCCTCAAAAAAACCTACAAAGACATGGTCAGACCATTCCATTTTTACATAGATCAGACTCTTGAACTATAGTGTCAGGGCTGAACATTAACCCCAGAAACTGTGACAAGGTCTTGCTGACTGTAGTGTCACCTCTGCTAGAAGCAAATGATCTAAAAATCCACACTCTCATTCTTCTCAAATGGGTGATTTAATGTCTGTGGAACTTTGTTTTATATGTTTGAGTACCCCATGTAAATCATTCACAGTTGTATCACATTTTTTAGACTGCTTATCCTTTTTTGGATTTGTAAGAGACACAGAGTTGATCTAAGCACCAGGGCCTCACTATTTTGTTCATAAGGGTCATATTAAGCCTAAATGCCCACCTTCTCTCTGTTCCATTTTACATCAGCTGTTACATATATCCATTGTTCAATCCATGTCCTACACCCACTTATCTCTCTTTTAGTTACTGTACTGTTGTTTTTGCAGTTTCCAGTTCTTAGTACTTAATATTATAATAGCACATTTTTCATTGGTGTAATTGTTTTGAACTTTAATTTGGTGCTAGTGCAATCCAAAATGGAGATCACCTAGTAATGAAGTTTATCCTGGGTACATTTAGTTAAAACTGCAACTAGGCTATATAAAATATAGATTGATCAATAAGACAGCAGCATTTGTGTGATTTGTAACAGAAGAGAAAGGCTGGCTACCAGCACAGGAGTGCAAGCAAGCAAACATTCTGCAAAAAAGCTCCAGGACCTGATTTCTTTGAATCAGCAATCCTAAAAATGAAAGTACAACCCTTCTCCCATATACATTTTACAAAATTAAATGAATCAACATATATAGTTTTGACACAGATATACAGTAGTATATTACACATTATTGCAAATACCATAGTGGTTTAGTATCTCAATGGGTTTGCATTAGTCTCTTACTGTAAAACGTATAATAACATCTACTCATTCTTACTAAAATTCAAATCTGCAGAAAGCAGCAGCTTTTCCAGTGCAGTCAGCCCAAGATTCCACCCCCACACTTTTCCTGAAGCTCTGCCGGTAGACTGAAATCTGAGTCCTGAATGTGTTAAGAATGCAGAGAATGATGGGATTTTTCTGCTAGGAGACTAACAGCTACCGAGTCTGGCCTTTTTTTAGTGATCTGCTTGTACTGACCACAACCTACCCCCGCTGCAGATGTCAATATGTTGATATGCTCTTTACACAAAGCTTAGATGCAATGGCAGGCAGAGACATCCAAACCATTAGTCATTAAATTGATAGTATCTGGTTAAATATATACTTACCTACTTACTTACTTACTTTCACTGATCCTTTCCCTTAAGCTGAGTAGGAAAAGTGAAATCTTGTCTGGTTCAATTATTTAATAATTTTGTCACCATTTTGAGTTAAAAACTGGCAGATGTTTCTTACAGTGAATCCTTGAATGTATTGAACACAATGTAATGTTAAATAAAGTGCATCCATACAGTTGACTTAAGGTTTGCTTTATGTGCCATTTCATCCTGAAACCTTTAGGATTTAAGTGCAGCTTCTTGGTATAATATGGCATCTTATGGCATGAATAATTATACCAGCAGCACTGAGCACTGGACTGTTGGAGGAAATTATCGATGACAGCCTGGGTAGAATGAGCAAGTGCCACATCTCAACCTGAATTTAAACCATAGTTTGTTTACTTGTGAGGCATGAACAGATTTTGCTGTCCTTCATTTTTGATTATAAAATTATATGTAACTAACAAGCAAATATACTATTTGAACTTAAAAAGGTACAACCTTGAACTGCGCTCGCTTATTTGCTCTTATACTGCATATCATCTCTGATGTTTTACATTACAGCACAGGGGCAAACAAGAATGCTAAATGCAAAAAAATATATAAATATAAAACAGTTAAATAAATAAGGCCATGTGTATATGTATGTATGTGTGTATAATATATATATATAGATAGATAGATAGATAGATATATATATCGATAGATAGATAGATATATATATCGATAGATATATCTCTGACTTACAAATATCTCTGCTGCTATTTGTAAGTCATAAGCCAGGCATCCACTTTCTGTCTGTTCAAGTACAACAGTTTCAATTTTCTGATCTGCACAATAATGTGTATCAGAATGTAGGAGGTAAATTGCAATGAATGAATTTGTAAGATACACATTTATACCAGGGTCAAGCTTGTTTTTTTTTTTTTAAGAATAGATAGATTATTAATTCAAATGGGTAATTCACATACTCCAGCAGCAGCACACTGATAAATAACAATATTAAATTAAAGAGTGATAACAATGAAGGTATAACAGACAATAACTTTGTATAATGTTAACGTTTACCACACAGGGTGGAAATGAAGAGTCACATAGTGTGGGGGAGGAACAATCTCCTTAGTCTGTCAGTGGAGCAGGACAATGACAAAAGTCTGTCGCTGAAGCTGCTCCTCTGTCTGGAGATGATACTGTTCAGTGGATGCTCCATGATTGACAGGAGCCTGCTCAGCGCCCGTTGCTCTACCATGAATGTCAAACTGTCCAGCTCCGTGCCTACAATAGAGCCTGC
Source organism: Polypterus senegalus (assembly GCF_016835505.1). Classification (NCBI taxonomy): domain Eukaryota; kingdom Metazoa; phylum Chordata; class Cladistia; order Polypteriformes; family Polypteridae; genus Polypterus; species Polypterus senegalus. The sequence goes on from NC_053161.1 coordinate 806,601, forward strand.
CTTCTTCACCAGTTTGTCCAGGCGTGAGGCATCCCTCTTCTTTATGCTGCCTCCCCAGCACACCACCGCGTAGAAGAGGGCACTCGCCACAACCGTCTGATAGAACATCTGCAGCATCTTCTTGCAGATGTTGAAGGACTGTCCTTTCTTACACAGAGCATCAGTATTGGCAGTCCAGTCCAATTTATCATCCAGCTGCACTCCCAGGTATTTATAGGTTTGCACCTTCTGCACACAGTCACCTCTGATGATCATGGGGTCCATGAGGGGCCTGGTCCTCCTAAACTAACCACTAGCTCCTTGGTTTTGCTGGTGTTCAGATGTAGGTGGTTTGAGTCGCACCATTTAACAAAGTCCTTGATTAGGTTCCTATACTCCTCCTCCTGCCCACTTCTGATGCAGCCCACGATAGCAGTGTCGTCAGCAAACTTTTGCATGTGGCAGGTCTCCGAGTTGCATTGGAAGTCCGATGTATATAGGCTGAACAGGACCAGAGAAAGTACGGTCCCCTGCGGCGCTCCTGTGTTGCTGACCACAATGTCAGACCTGCAATTCCTGAGACGCACATACTGAGGTCTGTCTTTAAGATAGTCCACGATCCATGCCACCAGGTATGAATCTACTCCCATCTCTGTCAGCTTGTCCCTAAGGAGCAGAGGTTGGATGGTGTTGAAGGTACTAGAGAAGTCCAGAAACATGATTCTTACAACACCCTGCCTCTGTCCAAGTGGGGGAGGGATCGGTGTACCATATAGATGATGGCATCCTCCGCTCCCACCTTCTCCTGGTATGCGAACTGCAGAGGGTCGAGGGCGTGGCGAACCTGTGGTCTCAGGTTATGAAGCAGCAGCTGCTCCATGGTCTTCATCATATGTGATGTCAGAGCGACAGACCGGAAGTCATTCAGCTCATTAGGACGTGATACCTTTGGGATTGGGGTGATGCAAGATGTTTTCCAAAGCCTCGGGAGTCTCCCCTGTTCCAGGCTCAGGTTGAAGATACGCTGTAGAGGACTCCCCATTTCCAACGCACAGGCCTTCAGCAGTTGTGGCAATACTCCATCTGGACCTGCTGCTTTGCTGGCACAAAGTCTCCTCAGCTCTCTGCTTACCTGGGCTGCTGTAATTGTGGGTTGGGGGAAACTCTCTCCTATGCGGGTATCAGCAGAAGGATGAGTGGAGGGTGCAGTACTCCGAGGTGAGAGTGGGTTAGGGTGGTCAAACCTGTTGAAGTTGTTCACCTTGAACAGTGATGCCACCAAATCTAAACATATGGTTTTACAGCCTCCTACGCTACATTAGAATGCCTACTTGTCCAATCATGTGTCTATAGAGGAAACAAAATGAAGTGATATAATAGTTTTGGTGTGTTGCATTTCCCAACCCAAAAAAAGAAAAAAAATCCAATTTGCCATAAATTGTCAGCAACCAACAATTAGTAGTATAACAAAAAATAGTTTTTGCCTCGATTCACATGGAATCTGATATATATGAAAGTTATTTAGGCCACCAAAAGCCTATTTGGACTTGCTTTTTAAACTACTTGTTGGTCACCATCTATGGCTAAGTCTGAAGTCACTCATGCAACAAACAAATCCTTCCAAATGTTAATTGTGGTGATAGTAATGTTATAATTTTGTACTGCTGTGCTGCCTCAAGACTTCGAAAACCTTCTCTCATTACTGAAATCACATATTCTGCTTTATACTAAACATTGAACAGTGGGAATGTTAAACAACATGTCATTTGGCTAAAACTTACACATAAATGGGTTATGCAGCAGGAAACTGGCTGCAAACTTACAAGCAAGCTTATAAGGGAGTTGCTGAGAAAGAAATTAAATCAGTTACCAACATGTTCTCTTGTGCCCAGTTTCCACCATTTCTTGGATTCCTCTCAAGTGCGCAGTCCCCTGGCAATACAAGGTTGGAATGGGAGTTTCAAGGTTCAAATAACACTGACATTCTCTGCTACGATTCAGAAGGTCGCTTAACCACAACACAATTCTTAATCCTCAGCAGAATTGTGCAGATGGTTGAAGCACACACTAAAATAAAGACTTGACTCTCTCTCAGCCCCAGACAGAAGCAGCCAAATCCTGGTATGCTGAAACTTTGTTAAGGGGACATATGTTCACTAAAGTATGCCTTATTGATGCACCATTAACAAATTCTTCATTAATTCTGCTTTTCAGACAGCTGGTTCATTTCCACCTGCTTTTTTGTTTTCCATGATCAGTAAGTTGACTTCTTACAAGTGTCAGCTGGCATACAGCTATCATTCTATTTTTCAAATGTCCATATTATATCCCAAAATTCAATATATCAGAGAACTTCAGCCTCTTGTGTGAATAAGCATGATTATAACTTTCTCTAATGAATTTAGCTGTATAACATATCCACCAAAACAAAACCAATGGAATATCATCTGAATACATTGACTTTAAGGATGTTAGTGGGATTCTCCTATGGGAGTGACTGTGGCATATTCAAATGTGCTACTGCTACACTCAACGCCACTCTCTTTGTCAATACTGTGTATGCACTTTGGCATTATTTCTGAAGTTCAAACAGTCACTTACACAAAAATTCAAAAGAAGTCCCTCTGTATTGCCCCATTTTAATAATGCACATGACAGACTTTGAAAATGAACAAAAAGCATTAATGTAATGGTGTGCTTATGCTTCGGGATCTCTACAGAACCATGTTTTGTGCAACTAAGGATATACTAAATAATCAAAGTTGTTTTTTCATGCTCCACTATTAACTATTTTAATTTTATATCTAAAACTAGGGTTTACCCGAGTCTTGTGTTACAAAGAATTTTATTACATTATTGGAGATGGTGTCATGCTGCTTGTTGTGTACATTCGTTCAGATCAAAATGTGTACAGTTGGGGCCTGTGTGAACAAAAGGGATCAGGAATGAACAAAATAAGGGAGGTGGATTAAAGTCAAAAAGTTGGGCACTTTTTTTTTTTTTTTTGGTTCCGGCATCCGAACCAAAATAAAGTGCACACATTGGAGGTCAAACTGCTGGTGCAGGAGTGCAGAATGCAAAAGCTGAAACTAACTTGAAAGGATTACAAAACACAAATGTGAAAATAACACATGCAAAAAATTGCTTTGAATTTGATTTGGTAATAATATACCACTATCTTAAATACTGTGTCATATTATTTTGTACTATAGTTATAATGTCTTCAAGTATTAATACAATTAAGGCAAATTAATGTTTTTTTCATTTTACTTATCAAATTCTGAATCAAGATGAATTTGAGGCAGAAGACACCTCTTATTTCTGTTAATATATTCTGTAACATTTTAAAATAAAACCATTTTTGCCTTCTGTCTCCCTCCATAAATTTCAGATCGTTTTAAGCATTGGGTAACTTAGGTGTCAGGTGTTCAATTTTACATAGTGATCTCATAAAAGACCTATGTATGTGTAATGTTGGATTTAACCTTTGTAGTGTAAAGAAAAATGTTATGAGAAATGCAGCTCTAAATTTTGGCCTTTATCAGCTGTATTTCCAAAAGAGAAATGGCAAGGTACAATATAAACCAGTCATCAGGACTATGTTTAAATTTGCAGACAGTAGCACTTTGGAACATAGGACAAGCTCTGCCTAATTAATAACAAGGCAAGAGTACAGAGGATGGAACAAGCTCTAGATGATCAAAACACTTAATGTCTGTAACAGGTACTGTCATAGCTTGGGCATGCATGAAATCCTCCAGAGCACACTCTTACTCTTCCTTATTTATAATGACCATAGCGGCATATTGATTTCAAAAGTGCAAAGAAATATCTACAAATGGGAAAAGAAATTGCCTCATGATTCAATGTGTGGAAAGATCTGGAACACATCTAAGGAGGTCTTTTGATGAAGACAAAACTAGAAAATTTTAATTGGCCAAGTTAGCTTCCTAATCTGGACGTGTATGCAAAGCAGAGATTTCACAAAATATGTTTAAAAAAAGTCTGGTATTCAGCAGTTATGCAAGATGCAGGAATATGCAAGCTAACAAAAGTTTAATGCAAATGGTAGTTGAGTTGAACTTCTCAGACTAGATGTTGAAATCTTGCACTAGCTCCCTTGATCATTTTTTTGTAATAAGCATTTTGCAAATTGTGAAAAACTGAACAATTAAACCCAGTATTTTGGCATTAAATTCTTAAACCTGCCAAATTTAGTTTAGGTAGGGATATAGGAGCCCAGACCCTTTCACAGTACTATCAGGCACAAAGCAACAACCACTCACACAGGGCCAATTTAACCTAACACACACATCTGCTGGAGGAAGACTATACACCTCTAGAAAAACCATACAGATACAAAAGGAAAATGCAAATTCCACCAACATAATGACAGGGAGTAGGATTCAAATTCAAATATAGAATTCTGGATCATTGATTAGCATTACCCACTCTCAACATGAAGTATTTATGCTCACCTGAAATGATGGTGGCAGGGGGTGGTATTTTAAACACTATACTTTTGAAATAAAAAAATATGTCTAGTATTAATGTTTTAATTTCACATTGAAATGCACAACATATGTTAAGAATCCAGTGTAAAAATATGTACGTTTCATAAGTATATACAAGTATATATTACATGTAGCTTGATTCACCAAGGAGACCCCAACCAGCATTGATATAAATACACTATAGACTCCAAGACAGAAAACCCGTACCTTGTACTGATTAGCAGAGTGCATCAATGCAGGGTGGCTGTTCTGAGGTGGGGGTTGTTAGAATTATCGGTTATTTGCTTCAGTACTGTTTAGAAAACAGAGTGGAGGTCCAAAAGATGGTATTGCACTGCTCAAACAAATTAAAGGAACACTTTGAAAATACATCAGATCTCAATGGCAAAAAAAATCCTGCTGGCTATCTCTACAGATATGGACTGTGTAATGTGTTAAGAATGAAAGGATGCAATATCATTTGATAGAAGTGAAAATTATCAACCTACAGAGGGCTGAATCAAAGTGAGAAAATGATGCAGCAGGCTAGTCCATTTTGCCAGAATTTCATTGCAGCAACTCCAAATCATACTCAGTAGTTTGTATGGCCCCCATGTGCATGTATGTATGCCTGACAACATCAGGGCATGTTCCTAATGAGATAAAGGATGGTGTCCTGGGGGTTCTCCTCCCAGATCTGCAGCAGGACATCATTTAGCTCCTGGACAGTCTGAGGTGGAACCTGGTGGTGTCGGATGGACTGAAACATAATGTCCCAGATATGTTCTATTGGATTTAGGTCAGGCATGTAAGGGGGCCAGTCAATGATATCAATTCCTTCATCCTCCAGGAACTACCTGCATACTCTCGCCACATAAGGCCGGGGATTGTCGTGCACCAGGACCCACTCCACCAGCACAGGGTCTAAGGATTTCATCCTGATACCTAATGGCAGTCAAGGTGCCATTGTCTAGCCTGTAGAGGTCTGTGCATCCCTCCATGGATATACCTCCCCAGACCGTTACTGACCCACCACCAAACCGGTCATGCTGAACAATGTTGCAGGCAACATAACATTCTCCACGGCTTCTCCAGACCTTTTCACGTCCGTCACATGTGCCCAGGGTGAACCTGCTCTCATCAGTGAAAAGCACAAGGCACCAGTGGTGGACCTGCCAATTCTGGTATTCTACGGCAAATGCTAATTGAGATCCACGGTGCTGGGCAGTGAGCACAGGGCCCACTAGAGGCCGTTGGGCCCTCCGGCCACCCTCATGAAGTCAGTTTCTGATTGTTTGGTCAGAGACAGTCATACCAGTGGCCTGTTGGAGGTCATTTTGTAGGGCTCTGGCAGTGCTCATCCTGTTTCTCCTTGCCCAAAGGAGCAGATACCAGTCCTGCTGATGGGTTAAGTACCTTCCATGGCCTTGTCCAGCTCTCCTAGAGTAACTTCCTGTCTCCTGGAATCTCCTCCATGCCATTGAGACTGTGCCGGGAGACACAGCAAACCTTCTGTCAATGGCACATATTGATGTGCCATCCTGGAGAAGTTGGACTACCTGTGCAACCTCTGTAGGGTCCAGGTATCACCTCATGCTACCAGTAGTGACACTGACCGTAGCCAAATACAAAACTAGTGAAAAAACAGTCAAAAAGACGAAGAGGTAAAATCTCAGTGGCTTCCACCTGTTAAACTATTCCTGTTTTGGGGGTCGTCTCATTGTTGCCCCTCTAGTGCACCTGTTGTTAATTTCATTAACACGAAAGCAACTGAAATTGATTAACAACCCCCTCTCCTACTTAACTGACCAGATCAATATCACAGAAGGTTCTTGACTTGATGCTATACTCTGATTAAAAAGTGTTCCTTTAGTTTTTTAAGCTATATATATATATATATATATATATATATATATATATATATACACACACATACACACAGACTTAATAAGGATTGAACAAGCTGGAGAATTTTAAATTAAAAGTGATACAAATATTAGATTTGCATACAGTATGCACTATAAATATTGAAGCTGAGTTAATATTGAGAAGTTAATTTCAAGATGAAACCTTATCTTTGAGAGCAAAAAAGGAAAAAAAAGTATGCTAGTGCATTTTCACCAAGTTAGAGTGCAGAAACAATCTTGGACCGTGCACCCAAGTGCATTCGATTAAAAGAGAGGTTCCACTTCAACAAATCTTTAGTGTTGAAAACATTTTGGATCTGGGTAAATACTTACAGAAAATTGAAGATCACTACGTGAAGGCTTGGCAGCAGAGATGTTACTGTACTGAACTTATATGTACTCCTAGCGTGTCATTTGAGCCCTGTGTATTCACAAATTTCAGAACAGGTCATCAACCTGAAGACTAAACATGTTCGGGCTTGGCCAGTACTTGCATGGGAGACCATCTAGGAAAAGCTTGGGTTGTTGCTGGAAGAATTGTTGGTGAGGCCAGCAGGGGGTGCTTACCCAGAGGTCTGAATGTGGATGCAGCAATGGGGACACTGTGCTGTAAAAATGGGCTGTCCTTTGGAATAGATGTAAAACTGTGGTTCTGACTCTCTCTGGTCATAAAAGATCCCTGGGCATCCTTTGTAAAGAGCAGGGTTTATCCTGATGAGAAGGCCAATTTTCTACCACAGCCTTGTCATTCTGCCCCCCTAATCATCCCCTGTCTCTAACTGGCCGTCTTTCTCACCACTTCGCCACCTGACAGCTAATGTGTGGTGGGTGTACTGGTGCAAAAATGGTTGGTGAATGCTACACGTTAGTGGAGGCTGAAGTGGCTCCCCACTCACTGAAGCACTTTGAATAATGAGAAAAGCACTATATAAATGCAAAGAATTATTATTACATACAAACATGTGTCCTACATTAGAACAGAGGCCTATCCATGCTTGCTTCCTGTCTTCATCCTCAATTGGATTAAGAATATGTTATACAAACACATATACAGTACATCTGGAAAGTATTCACAGTGCATCACTTTTTCCACATTTTGTTATGTTACAGCCTTATTCCAAAATGGATTAAATTCATTTTTTTCCTCAGAATTCTACATACAACACCCCATAATGACAACGTGAAAAAAGTTTGAGATTTTTGCAAATTTATTAAAAATAAAAAAATTGAGAAAGCACATGTACATAAGTATTCACAGCCTTTGCCATGAAGCTCCCTGATCGACCTTGAGATGTTTCTGCAGCTTAACTGGAGTCCACCTGTGGTAAATTCAGTTGATTGGACAGGATTTGGAAAGGCACACACCTGCCTATATAAGGTCCCACAGTTGCCAGTTCATGTCAGAGCACAAAACAAGTATGAAGTCAAAGGAATTGTCTGTAGACCTCCGAGACAGGATTGTCCCGAGGCACAAATCTGGGGAAGGTTACAGAAAAATTTCTGCTGCTTTGAAGGTCCCAATGAGCACAGTGGCCTCCTTCTTCCGTAAGTGGAAAAAGTTTGAAACACCAGGGGCCTCATGTATAACGCCGTGCGTAGAACTCGCACTATAACATGGCGTAAGCACAAAAGCTGAAAAGTGCTTACGCACAGAAAAATCCAGATGCAGAAATATGTGCGTACTCCAACTTCGTTCTTCCGCTACATAAATCCCGATCAGCATGAAAAGTAACGCCGTGCACGCGCTTTATGTAACGCCCCAACTCCTCCCAGAATTACGCCTCTTTGAATATGCAAATGAATATAAATCGCCCTTAAGATCAGCCTTCTGTGAAAAGACAATGGGAAAAGCATGGGGGAAAATATAAGAATTTCAGCGAATACCAAGTGGAGGCAAAGGAAAAACATACTATTTGTTCAAATAAACCGTGGTATAATCAACAAAAGGAAGTTGATCGAGTGACATAGCGTGTTGGAGAAACTTGAAAGCTCACGTTCACAAAATCGCACAGTGCTGGAAATAAAAAAGAAGTCACATATCAAAGTCGCCATGAAAAGGTGAGTCGTAGCCCACTGTCTGAGTGTCATATGAAAGCTTATTAGGGTACAGAGAAAAAAAGGCACACAGTGGGGGAAAAAGCACGAAATGTCAACTTCAATCTCGACATTTCCACTTTAATCACGTAGTTTATTTTGTCATTAAAGTAGAACATCATAAACTTCATCTTAAAATCATTTAATTAACCAGTTTCTCAAATCACATCGTAATTAAAGTAGCACGTTAAATGCTTTGTTTTGTATTTGATCTTCTATGTGCTCTGCGTGTGTGAATCACTACTTGCTTCTTAAATCGGCTCTCTTCTCTTCCATTACATTAGTGATATTACAGCTCTCTGAATAACTAAAATACTGAGATGTATACGTGATATCATTTTTATGATGATAGGAGTTAAAGCATGTTATTAAACATGAGTTTCACGGAGCAGTGATTGTGTGCGACCTTCAATGAAATAATTTATTGCAGCAGTACTCGGGGGCGGCTCTAGGCTTGTGGTGGCACTGGGCAGAGGAAGAATCGGTGGCTCTTTCCCGCCAATGTCAGTAAGGTAGCTTATGCACAGTGGATGGCCACGTCCGTTGCAAACACTGCATAGCCGCCTCGTGCTCATGACACAAGCATTTAACTTTTGCCAAATTTGTCGCTGCTTTTAGCTGTGTTGTTATTCTCTTTCCGTTTTATATTCAATATATATTGACGTAGCCGCCACTGCAGTCCTTGCTTTTCTTTCCCCAAATACCCAATCACCACACAATCAGCTCTGTAATAGAAGTTAAGCCATCTGTAAGCTTAGCGCTGATTCTTCAAAACGTTTAAGGAACATTGAAATATCTTTGTAGTACATGTTTAATTATTCTATCCTTCACGACACTCCCAGTGAAGAATATAGATTATTTAAATGAAGTTAAAGTTTTATCTGTATAATATAATAAACATATTTTGCTGCATTTCATCTTAAAATGATATCGCATCGTATGTAAATACGCGCTTTATAAAGTGGCTCAGGTTGTGCGATATTATAACTGTAGTGTAAGTTTACAGTGGGGTGATTGTACTCATAAGTACAAACAGTTCTACAAGGTGCAATTGATTGAGTGCGTTTATAGTCCTTGGGATGAAACTGTTTCTGAACCACGAGGTCAGGAAAGGCTTTGAAATGTTTTGCCGTGGCTGAGACAGCGTGTCCTTGAAGCTGTATACCGATAATTCTCTTTCAAATCAGCTGCTGTGATTCACACTCAGATACAGTGATATAAATACTCCGAGTGGTGCAGTGAGAGTAATATGGAAAAAGATGATCCGCTGTGGCAACTCCTAACGGGAGGAGCTGAAAGAAGAAGGTGCAGTGAGAGTAACAACGCAAAAACAGTTATGGTATTTGGAATACTATGGCTATTCCCTGGACCATTATATTGTTACAAGTTAATTACAATCAGATGCGTTACACTAATAAACAATATGCGGTTAGTTTCAGTGTATTTATAAAGCCGCATTAGGAAAATAAGGTGTAACCACACAGGAACAGTAGCGTTGCTTTGATGCTGGGTGCTGCCAGTCTGCAAAACCGAGCAGAGAACTTGCGTATAACAAGGTATGAGGTACTGTGGAAAAGTGCGTGGTTTTATGCCAAGTGTAAGTTTTACACATCGCGATTTGAACGTGGAAAAGTTCTTACGCAACATTTCTGTGCATACGCACCGTTTATACATGAGGCCCCAGGACTCTTCAGGGAGCTGGGCAGCCATCTAAACTGAGCGATCGGCGAAGAAGGGCCTTAGTCAGGGAGGTGACCAAGAACCCGATGGTCACTCTGTCAGAGCTCCAGAGGTCCTCTGTGGAGAGAGGAGAACCTTCCAGGAGGACAACCATCTCTGCAGCAATCCACCAATCAGGCCTGTATGGAAGAGTGGCCAGATGGAAGTTACTCCTTAGTAAAAGTCACATGGCAGCACACCTGGAGTTTGTCAAAAGGCACCTGAAGGACTCTCAGACCATGAGAAACAAAATTCTCTGGTCCAATGAGACAAAGATTGAACTCTTTGGTGTGAATGCCAGGCGTCACGTTTGGAGGAAACCAGGCACCACTCAGCTCTGCTTAACATTAGCCTGAAAAGGAAGGTGACAAGAAATGTTTTGATGACTAATTTGATGTTTGCCAGAAAGCATAAGACTGAACCAGCTAAAACAGTGGAGCAAGGTCTTTGCAGGTGAAACCAAGAACCAGATTGTGTTTTTAACCAAAAATTAAGGTTTTTTTTATGACATAACCATTAATACCCATGCTCCATAAAAACAGTAATGAGAAAAAAGCAAGATGCTGTGAGAATACTTCTCATCAAGAATGACGGGGCAACATTTAGAACTTGAGTAAAAGGCAAATAGAATGCAGTACCATAAACATATTGTCAGTGACCTTATATTGGTCTGCTAAAACATGGAAACTGGTTAGAATAAATACCCAAAGTGCAGGGTCAAATCCATAAACAAAGGTGTACAGTAAAGTAAATGGGTAAATGGTTTTGAGTGGTTTAGTCAATAACTTAAATTCAACTCTCATAATCTGAAAAGTAGTTTGAAAATAGTAAATTACTGTTGCCACAGAATGAGTGAGTTGTAACCATTTTTTATAGGGGCAAGACACTCCTAATCTGTGTGCAAAAATAGTGGGCCCCTACCCATTCAAAAGGCTTAAAGCAGTATTTGTGACACACAGTGGCTCAACTAACTAAAACATCAACAGTGGGAATTAAATACTTAAGAAGCAGCAGATAGATTTTTGCTGAAATACATCTGCTGACTAATAACTAGTTTTGATCAGGTGACCATGAGCCAAAAAACACGCACACGCCCCCATACCAGAACAAGAAATGTAATCATCATTCATGGTTGAAAACATACAAAAAAGTCTAAAGGTCCGATACATTTTCCAAGGCACAACACATAAGCCTGCACTTAGTCGTGACAGAAATAAAATAATAATTAGCCAAAACAGGTGGCTTAAACACGCTGTATAAAGTAAAAGGAAAAACTTTAGTTCTATTTAAATATTAAACATGCCATTAATGTGCAAAATCCTGTCATCTAGTCTGCTAGAGCACGGCTTATGTCTTCATACAAATTCACTCAAGTTCTGATAAAACACATTCTTTTTCTAACTCACCTAGAAGCATTAGCTTTGTGTAGAATACTGTTTGCTTTTTAAGCATTGTATATGCTAAAAATCTAAAATGCATGGACTCCTGGATGTATAAGCGTCCACTGTTGGAGAACAGTGTTATCAGAATTCAAAAGATAGTTTAATTTTGAAGTGAGGCCTGGACAGTAGTTATTATAGCTACCTGACTGCAGGGTTGTACATTACATAAAGAGAATATTAGACTTGTAAGAATACAAAAACAAGAAGTGCAATATGAACAAAACTAAACCATTGATCAACAGTTAACAAAGCCCTAAACAAGTTAACAGAAATTCGTTGGAGAAAAGTGAAAGTGGCCACAAGAGCACAAAAACCAAGATCTGTTTGAGAGATTTTATGAAAACGGCCCAAGTTGTCTTTACTTTAGTCACCTTTATTTTACCTATCAAATGACATGAATATTTGGTTAAAAAAAAAAAAACAAAAAAAGGAAAAAACCTCATTCATCCATCCATTTTAAAAACAGTACCCTGAAACTTTGACTGTATTCCAAAGTGTCCACTACATCCTTGCCCAGCTCATCATACATGTGTGCGTGTTATTTGCACAAGTTTGTCAAGAAAGGCAACGCACAGCAAACTGCTTATACCTGTACTCCAGTGGAGAATTAAAACTCTTCAGAAATTGCTATACCCATTAAGCAGAACAAGTCTAGGCAAAATTTAATGTTAGTTATATAATCCAATTACCCACATCAAGATCCCCTTCGTTCATATTAGTTTAGTCATGCAGTCTTATTAATTTTACAAAAAAACAGCCCATGTATGTGCCTTTTGAGAAATATTACTTCTTTCTTTATATATATATATATATACATACACACACACACACACCTTGGCTGTTAAATTTTAAGCAAATATTTTCAGTGGGCTGGTACACTGTCCAAGGATTTCCTGCCTTTCGCCAGATGACTGTTGAGATAGGGTACATCTACCCCAACAACACTGCCCTGGATAAACAAGTGAAGATGGATAGAATGACTCTTCCCTACTGTACTGGGTTTGATCTCAAACCCCCCTCCCCCCTGGAATCTAAATGAGACACAAGTATAAAAAAGGATAGCCAATGAAAATTTTCATTTGTCGGAGATCTTGTATACTTTAAAAAGGCAGAAGAATCATTAGTCCAAACTTAGTTTGTCAGTCTCCACACCCCATATTTAATGGCAGAAAAGTAGAACATTTAGTAACCATTTGCTATTGCTTTATATCAACATAAATAAATTACAACTCAGTGTTTAGTAAGACAAAAAAAGAGCAAAATAATGCTTTCTTTTATTTAAAGAAAAAAGTTAGTGCTTGTTCTACAGTAATGACTCATCCTAGCTCTGAATCACTATATATGAGCTTCTAGAGACCTCCTTATACAACCAGCTTCTCTCTCTCTCCGTTTTGCTTCTGTACTCAGGCCACAGGCCTTTACCACTTCCTGCCATTTTAACACTTTCATTTCAAGCACTTCTGATTTAGTACAGTAAAGCATCTGTACCCTTTACAGGCTTGTGGAGGGTGAATATAAAAAGACACATCACTTGGCCAACGGGTCACCTTTCCAAATTACTACAAATAAACAAGAACTGAATGTGTGTGTGTGTGTGTATATATATATATATATATATATATATATATATATATATATATATATATCTCATTTTACTAGAAATCACAAAATCACTCCATTTTTGGTTAACTGTATTAGTTTTCTGCAGGCCACTACAATGTTGCATTTACATTCTTTCAAATCAAGAGGAAAATTGTTTAGTAGGTTGGTGCCTTGTCAAGACAAGATTCCACCTTCCACCCAATGCTGGCAAAAAGGCTTTGAACCCCAACACTAATCCTCTCGTGACCATAAACTGGATTGAGCAGTTTCAAAAATTAAAAGACTTTTACCTTACAATAAATATTTAAACACAAGAGAATAGCAACTGAACACAAGAAAGATACTTTGATCATAAACATTTTGTTAAAAAGTAATATATTCTTGGCATCATAACTAACTGCACTTTACTTACTGGTGATTGCTGTACACAATCAACATGGAAACAAAATCCTCAATATTTTCCGTTTGTATATTGTAATTCATGTGGAAACAGCAGAATAACCAAACTTTCCAACAGATAAAAGTGAAACCAAACTTAAGTTATAGCTGGGGAATATGTGAAAATGAGACTGATGTTAATTTATAATCTCCATTCCTAAACGTATTCCATTTTAGAATATGGCTGTTAAACTTAGTGTGTCTTACAAATTAATAAACAGATAGAAAGCATCCACTCATCCTTTCCATTTCTGTACTCCTTGCTAAGATCAGAAAGAGCTGGGGCAGAGGGTTATCCAAGTAAATAAAAACAGAAACAAGACAAATACCAGTTCTTAACACTATTTCAAAATAAATCTCTCACACACACACACATGATTGAATTAGTCACCAGTCATCAAAATCACTTTTGGCCATGGGAGGAAACTGGAAAAAGGTTTCTAAATATATTTGGAGGTATGTACTACATATACAAGGATGTTGTGTGCACAGAAACAACTGCTTAAGGCAAAGGGTGAATTAATACAAATGTTCAAATTGCCCACCATTTGTTTCAACCATACAACTGAGAGGTAACCAAATGCGCTTCCATATACCTCTGTGAATAGTTAGAACAACTGAACAAACAACAAGGATATCATACTACTTTTGTTTTCCTAATGCATACTAATAACAGTTTTAACTTCCACAATAATTATTTTTATGTACAGCCAAATGCAAATGTGCTTTTAACAGTATATTAGCACACATTCTCTCATTAATATGAAAAAATTTAATTTACATTAGAATTTCTAACAGTGTAATATTATACAATTTTGACGTAAAATGGTAATTTTTTAAATGTGCAATTTGCCACTGAACCAGTCACCTGGACTCAAAACTATACATATCTTTGTGAATCTAGCTAAATAAAATTTGGTTTTTATTTATTGAACGAAAACCAATGTCATTTTTTATGTTGACAACCCACCAGAAAACACCCACAACCAACATGCCTACTAACAAAAAGGCTTGAACTAAAATTAAACTTGATCCAAAATTAAACTGCATTTTTACTTTACTAAGCAAAGTTCTATTGCTTTACGTTTGTTTCCCAAGCCCCTCCCCCTTAGCACCCTTGCTTGTAAAAGTGGCTTCAACATGCTATGAGAGATACGAGTAATGTTTAAAAAGTGTGTGTGAAAGAAAGAGTAGAGATAGATGAACGGGTGTAGGAAGACACACACATAAATCCTCCAGAGACCCTCTGTCTCACAGATTTTATATGCATGGCCAAGCAATAAGTGAAGGAAGAAAAAAAAAAAAAAACGGATCCAGGCCTCTTAACTCTTGGAACAGTAAGATGTGGAGATACTTTTCCCTAGGTACAGCAGAAAACTCTCACCACCGCCACCAAAAAAACACACCCCTCTGGTTGTATAGACTTCAATCCCACCTTAACAGTTCTCCCATGAATAGCCATTACCATCATTTAGCTCTTTTCTACACTAGCTGCTCTACTAAACAATGAAAGATTAATCCATTCTTTTAACCTATTCATCCAGTTCAGGGCTGCAGACATAAAAGCTTAATTATTAATAACCTAGAGAGCTACCCACGGTATGCTACTAAGATGAGGTTTCTATCAGTATAATGTAATATTCTGAAATCCACCAACTCATGACCACTGTGGACTTGAGCTTGTTCCTATAAACTAGGGATGCTAACCCGTGGTTCAGGAGGGCCGCAAGTTTTGTTCCAACCAGTTTCCTAATTAGAAGCCAGGCCTTGCGGATAATAAAACTTGGTATTTAACTATATGGCTCATTAGTGTCTTCATTTATTAAAGACAAATGTTGATTACAGCATTTCCTAGTTCGTGAATATTATTCATGAGTTTTGTGGACTGAAACAGATTTCAGCTTCTTGTTCCCGTCTTTTCCCTCTCATTTATGTCTATGCATTTTATTAACACTGATACTTCATTAAGCATTTTCAGCAATGTAAATCAAACCGGGGGGCTAGTGGTTCATTTGTTATTTGTATCTCGTTATTAACTGGTGGATAGTTCAGAAAACAAGACACATCCTAAATACAGCTGTTTAAAACTAAAATAAGCAAACACAGGTTCTGAAATGTAACTGAAAAAAACAATTTCTTCAGCAGTAAATAAATGGCTTCTAATTAAGAAATTGATTAAATTTAAAATCTGCAATTGCTTAAAATGCAAAAATATCTGGTGTTTAACAAACTGGATGGTAAATGAGAACATAGAGTGAGACTCCCATATCTAAACGTGTGCAGTACATAAGGTTTTGAGTAAAACTTTCTGCATAGTCATGCTTATTAAATCTATTTTAAATAGATGTCCCACCTAATATTACTGGAGTAACGCGAAGATAAAAACAACACACACACACACACCCCTTTGGAGATCTGAAATTACTTAAATTCTGTGGCCTAGATCCACCCTGTAAACTGGATTCCAAAGTGCGCCACAGATTTTCTCTTTCTCGGTTTGTCAAGTTTCACTTTCCATGCTCTTAGGTTTTAGTTGGAGGACGTCACCTGAAATATTTAGCCATAAAGGACACACAAAAGACACAGAAGCACAAAGGGAGATAAACAAACCAAACGCAGGCATCTTTTCTCCAAAACATACTTCATATTTCCCGTCTTTATTATATAAATATCAGATTTAAAGGTTTACTGTAAGAATATAAAAAGAATTTGTTTTCTTTTTGTTTGGCTTTTTTGTTGCGTTTTCTTTACAAATTCACATACAGTACAACTCAATACAGTAGCTTTTCAGCAGGACTTGGCTGTTGCAGATCAATAACACAGTAACACAGGCCTGACAGGCATTTTACTAGTTATTCTAAAAAAAACAATCATTTCTTCTTCCAGATAAATACCCCCATTCCTCGTGTTCTCCTCTCCAGTTTCTCTTTTTTTTTTTTTTTTTAATTTTCCTTCCGAGATTTCGAACCGTCAATTCATATGGAGTCACTCGGTGATGAAGAAACGACTGACTGCAAACGGGCCTTTTTTACTGAAAACAAAACCCCAAAAAATCACTTCAATTTGAAGTATGTAGCTTTGAATTACAGCTTTTAATTATAAAATCTGCTCACATAAGCAAAAAATACAGCTGAACAGCCTCAGTATCATTCAAAGCATGAATTAAAGGCTTCGAGGCCTTGCGGTTGTCGCGAAACAAAAAAGCCTTTGTAACTCAACGCTGTCACGGTCTCGCTCTTTTGCTTTTTTCCGTCTTTGCATAAACTCTTCCCCCCTCATTTGCTATTTAAAATGGCCAGTGTTTAAATACAAAAATTGCATTTTTTAAACCGAGCAATCAATTAAAATAATAATAATAAAAAAGTTCTGATCTCATACCGCTCTGTCCGTGCCATGGGGGAGGGGATTCCGTTTCAGTCGAGGCACAATTTGTCAGTCTTAAAAAAAAAAAAAAAGAAAAAAGGGAACCGCAGGGATTACAACTGAAATTAAAAAATAAACGAGGTAGCCTAAAATGCACTTTTTTCCTTTCCCCACCGAGACTTGTTTATATTTGAGGGGAGAAAAGATTATGTTTTAGCTACAAGCAAATACAGATTATTTTCCTTTTGAATACTGCAACTTATCTGCCATTTCTTGTGGTAAATTACAGGCACGAATGCACAAAAATCTAACCTTACTTTGAAATTTGCACTTTACAATGTAAGAGATCTTTGTCTTTTTTGAAAAATAAAAAAGTACTTAAAAAGGAACTTTAAAGAAGTCCAAAATAGAGATCTCTCCCAATGGTCGCCATTGTTTTAAAAGTGTGTCAGCCCACTTCCTTCCCTCCCGCCCGTCTGCTAAATTTCACCTCACTTTTTCGCTCTCGGTCATCTGCCAGAGTCCAAGGTTCAAAACTTTAAGGCATGGGAGCTGCGTTATTCTTTCGAGCCCCCGCTTCGTAATTTTGGTGCACCCGTACAGATCTATGCCAGTGAGCTGAGTAAGGTGGTCGGCGATCAGCTCCAGCCCTTTGTCCGTAATCCGCACGCACTGGCCGATGTTTAGTGTCCTCAGCTCGTGCATCTGCCTCACCATCCTATTGATCCCGTCGTCACTTATGTGACAGGAGCACAAGGAAAGTGACTTCAACTGGTAGAGACCTTGGGCGATGTAGGCCAAGCTCTGGTCACCGATCTTGTCGCAGAAGGAAACGTCGAGGCCCGAAAGTCGTAGTGTTCCCATTGCTAGGTGCATAATGCCGGTGTCGCTAATGTTGTCGCAGGATCGCAGGTTCAGGCTCCACAGGCTGCTCATGTGGGACAGGTGGATCATGCCAGCGTCCGAGATGCCTCCACAGAAACTCAGGTTAAGGACCTTGAGCTTAGCCAGACCCTTGGAGATGTGTTTGAGGGAAAGATCAGTCAGTTTCTGACAGTCCTGCAGGGTCAGGTATTCCAGGTTGAGGCAACCCTCGGCAGCACTTCGCGTCATGCCTGCCAGGTGTCCGATGCCCACATCAGACACATGCCGACAACTCCGCAGATTGAGGCTTTTGAGTCGATGCAAGCCCCAAGCGATTAGCAGCAAACCAGTGTTGGTGATGTTGCTACAGCCACCGAGTTCCAGGACCTCCAGATTTTTGAGATACTGGGCGATGCGGCCGAGGCTGGAGTCGGTGATCTGTTTGCAGAGGCTCAGGTTGAGTACTCGGAGGGACGGGATCTCTTGCACAAAAGCGTGTCCAAGGCCGTTGTCAGTCAAATTGTAGCATCCGCTAAGGTTGAGGCTCTCAATGTTTGGCATCCCCTGGATCACGTAGCTGAGACTGCGCCTCAAGCTGAGAATCTGCACCCGTCTGATCCCCCGGGCCTGCAAGCTGGGAAAGAGCGAAGGATTGGCCCGCCTGAGGTGCAACTTGGCTTCCACTCCTCGCCACACCGATTTATGATAAGCGGCGTCCCTCCACGCCGCGCACACTTGGGCCACCCTGCCTTTGTCCCTCACGTCCAAATAACTGAAGATCATAGCTAAAATCTCCGGGAACAAGCACGAAATGTGCGTCTCCATTTTAAACAGACATAAAAACGATTCGCTGGAGATATCCCCCAATCCACCGCTGTTTTTCGGGTCCTTCCGTCCTTTTTTAACAGACGAAAATTATTTTGCTGATCCTTGTATTTCTGTGCATATATATATTTGTGCAGTTCGATCAATCTCACTTCTCCCACGTGATCCGCCTGGGTTGCGCAGTGGGGAATCCAAATTAGAAAAAAAAAAATCCTCCCAAAATCCAGCAGCAGTCCGCCACGAAAAAAAGCTCTGGTGATCAGACGTTACTATCCTCGCCGAGTCCTGGCACTCCGGCTCGATCTCTCGGGGGATCTAACCGGTCATACATGTTTATAAATTCCTCTGGAATATCATTTGTAAAAGAAAACAAACTAGACGGGACAGTCTTCGCTCCGAGATATGTTTTGCAGCTATATATCTGAAAATACAAAAAGCGCTAAAGGTTTCGTTTGCGCTCGACTCGCACGCATTGCCAAACCAAGGGGCTTCCTGCTGCCTTTGTCTGATCTTTTCAAACTGACTTGGCAGGGTAACTAGCACTGCGAAGAAACAGGGGCGTACCGATAATGGTTACTAACGTGATCTTAGATGTATTCACAGTCTGACGTGGAGATTTTATCAATCACATATTTACTTCAATTTTATAATACTACTGCCTTGAAATACTCAAACGAGTATTTTCCTTCATGCGAGATATATGGGACACTCGAACTGGCCACCCCTCCCGTCGTTGTGCTACTTATGGTTTCTTCCAGCTCAGCTGGAACAGTAAGAATAGTTCCCCTGGAAACCAAGTTCTTACAATTCAGTTCACTTTACCCTTAACCCATTCACAACCGCTGTAGCTATGCTGCTTTTTGTTAGTGTTTCAGGTGTATATGTTCAGTAACGTTTTACAATTAAGAGTTTATAGAAGTTCTTCCCAAAATAACACACGCTTTATCACGCCAAGCCTATTTTATAGAAACGTTAAATCAGTTAATATTTTTCTTGCAAACGTGCAGAATAGCGAACTTTGAGTTTTGCCCTCCTAATAAAAAGCATCTACAGCATATGTTTACAGAATAATATTATTTTTCAGTGGAAAACTTGTTTCTGCCTAGTTGCTTATTCTGCGTTTCAGATTTTATCAAAGTCATTGTTTTAGTAAAGGATTTAACAGTAATATCCAGTGGAAATATATATATTAGATAAAAACTGGAAATTGCTATTCCAGTTTAAACGGGAGAAAACTTAAGTAGAAGTCTGAATTATCAAAATTATATACAGAAAATAGGAAATAATCTCTCAAAAGAAAAAAACAATGAAATACAATTAATGATTGTAAATCAAGCTTACAAAACTATAATGAACAGAATGATAGGGTACAGGAAATTTATTGATAATATAGAAGCAAAATACTATATTTCTTTTTATCGTACGTTTTAAAACAGGAAGGTTGACTAGCTGCCTAAAACACTGCTTCCATTAGCCATAAGGTTGTTGGCTCAATCCCATTATTTACTCACTTTGGGACCCTGTCTAACTCATTCAACCAGCCTGTATATCAAAGATTAAATAAAAATAATAATGAAAACTGTTTGTTTCTAATTTATTGGCTTTGCCTATTTGTCTGACACCTTTATCCAGGCAGCTAATAACATTTGAGATTTCCAATTGGGGCTCAAGCAGGTGGGGTTACTTGCTCATGTTCACACAATTATAATGCACTTTCACATGTTGTTGAACTGTGGAGGGGTCCTCAAAAACACCAGTAGTTTTCAAGTTAAGGGAAGCACTGAAACAGGGATAAGGAGCACACTGGGTAAGGTGATTTGTGTTTTTGATGTTATTTATTTAGCAGATGCCTTTATTAAAGGTGGCTTGCATAGCAAGCATATATGCCTTATGCATCACTGCTTTAGCAGCTTAGACAATGTCATGATTAAAACTGTGTAATTATTTTGTAACATAATAATCACATGAAATTGATACACATTAATATGATATGGTCAAGTCTGTTCTTACTCTAGTGTTGTTTCTTGAATGTCCTTTCTAGACAAAAAATGAAAGCTCTCTCGGAAAGTTGAAAAGGTTTGTTAAATAGGGAAAACCAATTAATAGTAAATGACATGTATTTAAATACCATGGACCATCTGCACATAATTTTGCAATTTTCAGATGAACAACAATTTGTCTTAAAGAATGTATTATAGTATAACATTTAGAAATTGGAATTAACTGCAAACAGCAAGGCAGTTATTTGTGAGATTTACTGATAGCACTAGGTTTTATAATATACATTGTTCATTTTTAATTCTCATGTAAATATTTGGTCTTAAAATGAGCAATCTAACTTTTTTGCATTGATCATTTTTTGTTCAAAATGTGTGCATATTAAGGTCAGTCAGTTTATAAGCTGAAAGACTGTGTAAATCTTTAACTATTTTTTTTTACCTGTGTGTAAAAACTATTAAATAAAATGAAGATAGTTGTGTATTTTAATTCATTATTATTTATCCTGGCAATGGAAAGCAGTGGCATGTTGCATGTTTGTCAGACATGCAAAGTAAGAATTTCAGTATACTCTGTATATATGATTTAATGGCAGTTTTTTAAAACATGAAAATATTTGTACCTGCAATTCATAGCATAACATTTTCAAACCCATTAAATTTAGTTTGGGGCCACAGGTAAAACGCAGTAAAGAGACACATACCTACATCAAGCAAACCTGACTTCACATCTTTGGGCATACAGAAGGAAAACACACACAAACATAACGAGAAGATGTAAACTCCTCACCGGCATTTACCAGGCTCTGATTTTTGACTCAAGCTGTAGGATTTGTGAATCAGCAATGCTAACCACCAAGTCTCTCTCCAGTCAATTAAAGTTTTTAAATTCAATTTTAGAAATTTGTTGGGACAATTTTTTCTATTGATGTGCTGTAATGTATTGCTTGATTTATATAAGAAAACTACAATATTATTAACACTAGTCAGACTGTGACCCAGACCAAATTGGCAACCTCCACAGAGACAAATAAAAGCAACACAATGTTTTATGCCAGGCCAGGAATTTTAATTCACACAATTCAATATTAAAAATATATTTGCAAATAATTTTATGTATTATAGGTAATTTAATAGTAAACATTATTTACAGTAAAGGCTTTATAAATATCTATTTTTATGTTTCATACTGCTAAATTTTAATTATTGCATGTTAAAAGTGTATATCAGTAAATCAGATATATTGGTAGAATTATTATGATTACTTTAATAGATGGCACTGTAAAAATTGACTTTTTTCTGTATAATTTTTTTATAACTTAGTAAAAGTTTTTTTTATACATTGTGTATTTCAAGGGCAGCACTGTGTTGTGGTGGTTTCATTTTTGCCTTCCAGCGTGGAATATGCATATTCTCCCAGTGTTTGATTGGTTTTCCTCCCACAGTTCAAAGACATGCAGGTTAAGTTGATTGGCATTACTAAATTAGCCCTGTTATGTCAATGTGTTTATGCTGTGACAGACTACTGCCCTGTCAAGGGATTGTTCCTACCCTGTGCTTGCTGAGATAGGCTTCCACAACCCAAATCAGGTTTTAGTGGGCTTAGAAAATGATATGGCATGGTATGTATTTCATAAACACTCTTTTAATGTTACATAAAAAATATTTATTTATTAATGCTTCCATCCATCCATTTTCTAAATCCTATCATCCAGAGTGTAGCTGTGAGGAACTGGGAGCCTATCCTAGCAAGGATCAGAAGCAAGGCAGATACAATCTGTAGACAGGGTGCCAGTCTGTCACAGAGTAAACACACACACACACACACACACACACACACACACACACACACATATCAAAGTCTTCTGTCCACCTAACCTTCATCTCTTTTGACAAAGGAAGAAACTGGAGCACCCAAAGGAAACCCATTCAGACATGAGGAGAGCATGCAAACTCCATGGGGATTTGAACTGCAGCCTCCTTGTTTCGAAGCAGCAGCATTATCACTGTGCCATCATGTATCCCTTATTAATGTTTGTACACCACAAATAGCTCATTATATTGCATGCAGAAGATAAAGGTTCACCCACTTATTGTAACCCACTCTAGGTATTGGTTAAAAAAAAAATCATTATAATAGTCTTAATAATTTGCAAAAAGTTTACATTTATATATCCAAAGATCAATTTAATGAAGAATCAATAAAAAAAAGAAGGGTAGTTCAAGAACTGCTTTATTTTGCTTGAGAGTGTGATGAGGCCCTCATGGTGGACTTCCACATTCAAAATAATACAAAGAAAGCAAAAATGTAACAATAGGTGAATTTTTATTAATATGACATAAACTAAAGCAAGTGATAAGCATGTAGACCAAGAACACAAAGAAGCAATAATAGAAAAACAAATGCCCTATATTTTCTCTGTGTGCACCTAAATGCCATTTGCACCTAGTTTATTTGGTGAGGTTGCTCAACTACATGCCCACCTGAACACTGGCCTTTCTACATATCAGCCATTCAACATTTGACACAAACTGTTATCTTCAGGTCTAGACATGTTTTGACTCCTCTTGGGAGAAACCTCTACACTGAATCACTCCTGGGTTCAGGTTTAGTTCCCATTAGTGGCTCCTAGTGTACCTGCACACCACAGAAACAATTTTTGGTTGGTACTCTTGGGGTGTGGCCAGTTCAGTGGAATTGTGCTCACTACTGTTGCCTCGCAGCTCCAGGATCTTGGGTTCAGGGTCCTTGGTGTGTTAATGATTGTGCCCTTTGATGGACTGTCATCCCTCAACCGCCTGCCCAGTGCTGCTCTACCTCCTCATTTCCCTTTTGTGGTTCACAAGATAAATGGATGTGGGACAGTGGTTATCTTTTCACCTGTACAGTATTTGAATCCTAGTAAATTCTGGTGCCTGCAAATGAAGAAGGTTATGAAAACAGACATAAAAGAAAATTGTAAGCTGTGATTTCAAATACAGTTTACCATTGCTTAAAATGCTGTGTACAGAAGGAAATATCCAGTCTTAACTGTAGACATTTTATCTTCTTTGTAAATAGATGTGATAGAGTAGAGTTGCGATAGAGTCACCTATTACCAAAGTTTATATTGCTTTTTACAAAATATATGGAGTTACAGTTTGTACTTTGGCATACTGTATGGAGTTTTTTTCAGGTTTTTACCCCAGGGAATACTGCATTTTCATTTAAACATGTTGATCTCTAAACAAAAAGTTTAATAGTGTTACTGATTCTCGTCTTACTTTCCCCAGAAACAAGTACAGGCCTTTGTTCTAAAGATGGACATGTAATTGCCCTATTTGTATCGTCTCTGTACTTATACTTCCAAATGGAAATTTAGAAAATTGATATGAATTGCCTTGTAAATTAATTTTTATACAATTTCAGAAATATACATTATCATGTTTTTCCAAAATATCACCCACGTTGTGCTTAAAGTAAATTTAAACACTTTTTTCCTTAAATATATTCCACAGATATATTTTTACCAGTTGTAAGGAAACTGACTCCAATAATACAAGTAAACTAGACACAGCAGCAGTTTAGCTTTCGGTTCACTTTGTATTAAAGTGTCTGCTGCACCCCAAGGTGGTCTTTGTACCAATGGATATTACTTCCTAATAGTAGTTGTTGCAGTAGTGTCAACTGTTTGGTCACAATTGGAAAAAACAATGTAATTGCATATTGGGTATTGACAATATTAGAAATGTGAGACAGGCAAATGTATTTATTTTATTTAATACTGGTATTTTGTAGAGGGCATACATTACCTTAAAAGTGAGTTATTTTTATTATCCATCCTTTGCTAATTGCCTAATCCTTACCTGAAAATAGGTAACAGAAAGATAAAACACATTTGAGAAAATTAATGCTTAGCAGTTTTTGGATGCTGGTTTAACCTTTGGAGACAAACAGGTGTTTGGGGCAGATGGACAAGAGTTTCTGGTCCAACAGTGAAACAGGTGTAATGATCTGACCCAATCCACTGTTCCACCAATGCATTTTCTGGGACAATCAAAATACCTTTATATATGTATAAATACTAAGTAAACAAGTGTTAAAAATAAATACAAATAATAGAGCATTATAATTCTTTGAGCATACAACAACAACAACATTTATTTATATAGCACATTTTCATACAAAAATGTAGCTCAAAGTGCTTTACATAATGAAGAATAGAAAAATAAAAGACACAGTAAGAAAATAAAATCAACATTAATTAACATTGAATAAGAGTAAGGTCCAATGGCCAGGGTGGACAGAAAAAAAAAAAATCTGTTGGGATTCCAGACCATGAGACCGCCCAGTCCCCTCTGGGCATACTACATTATCGTATAGTTTCATTCTGCTTTGGAAGTGCATGTAATCAATGAGTTGCTTACAACATTGCAATACTGAATGTTAAATTAATTTTTAAAGTGTTACACTGTTGTGCATTTTCATCCACTTGTTATCATTTATTGTATCAGTAATATTATATGGTATGGACATGTACCATTTAGTCTTTGTGCCAACATATATATATATATATATATATATATATATATATATATATATATATATATATATATATATATATATATATATATATATATATATATATATATATATATTGTTTCATCTTATGTCACACAATTCTTACTTGTTTGTCCTTTTTAGATGCTTGTCAGAATATATACCAGATAATGATTCTGGCTGGAATTTATAAAGTAAAGAATGCTTGTAAAAAATATTTATTATGTTTTAATAAGGGACAGCACGGAAAAATGGCAGGAAACTAGTTATAAATCCTGGCTTGGTTATTATTTCTGTGAAGAGATTACATTGTTCCTGCAGTTGTGTGAGTTTTTCCAGTTTCTGCCCACGTCCCTAAGAACACTAAACTGTAGCAGAGTGAACAAGTGCAAGTATGCCCTGTGATGGAATTCTTGCACTTGGTTTTCTGGCCATTCTAAAATAGAATAAACTTGTTCAGAATATGAATTTTCTTTAAACATAAAACTGGTTGGATTGCTTTAATAGAAAGATTTGTAATGTCTGCATATAAAGAATATAAATGCACGGTTAAATGAGTTTCACGCTTTTTTCAAATCTTACTCATTTAAAATGCTTGCAGGTGAATCAATGCCACTTCTGTTGGTGACTTTAAATTCAATTCCAGAAAGATGTCCTTTCTCAGCTTTGGGCATGTGAATAAAACAAATAGAAGGATTTCATTGTGGACAAAATGTGTAAAACCACCATGCAGGGATGCTTTGATGAGCCCTTACAAAGAAGGATTATCTCTTCATTATAGAATAGAGGGAGATGTATTTTTCTTTTAATAAATACATAAATGAAATGTACATACCAAAGCCACCAAGAGCTTCTGGATTAAGCTCTATTTTCACTGAAGCCTAGTTTGCTTTCTTATGTGTCATTACTCCTGCTTTCACCTAATGGGATTGTATTCTAGATATTCAGAAAGTAACCAGTTGGGCTGCCAAGCCTGGGAAGTCATGACAATACAAGGAATTGACCCCTGGAGCATCAGTGCATACACACAAGCACGCACACTTTCATGTAACTGTGTGAGAGTTGTCAAATGTTCTTCATTTTGCCTTTCTGTTTTGTCAAAAAAAATGTAAATACACACAACATTATCATCTGACACAACTTACCAGTTTTTTTTAATGAAAACAGTACTGCAGACTATTGTCTCTGCAGTATGTATATTCTAGTTTTTTTTTTAAACCAGTTGCTGTGATTGTGAAACTCTAGGCTTTGTCTGCTTGAACAAATGTGTCTGTTATAATTTTGCGGTTTAAAATATATGTGATTTCCATCACAGTAAAGCTGGCTTTTTCTGACTTCCGACACAAAAAATGAGACCAACATGGGCAGCAATATGCTTTGCCTTTTTTATTATCAATCTTGAACGACACTTTATGACTGTAATGAAAATTGGTGTATAAAATATACCAAAATATTTTATGTCATATCTTTCATAGTGAATACAGTCCTAAAATGTTTTGCTTATGCTTTATACTTTAACTGCACTGCATTAGATATTCTTTGTTACAGCTGCAGTGTAAAAAGATTTAGTTGATGCTTTGATTTCTACTCCCAGACCAGCAGACCACACATAGTTTCTAGCTACTTTGACAGGACAGATACACTTTATGTACTGTGTCATAGTTTTGGGGGGCACTGTGATACAGTGGCTAGTATTGCAGGTGAACAATTAGTGCTGGTGCCTTGCAGACTCATTGCCCTGTGCTTTAATCCTGTGCCTGTTCGTTGTCTGTGTTGAGCTTGCAAGTTCTAATTATATTAGCATGGATCTTCCTTCCTTCTGCATACTTAAATAATTAAATATTAGGTAATTGTTTATTCAACAGTGGTCCTGTATGAGTGTGAAACCTTTAAAGGACTGCCACCCTGTCTAAGCCTGATTCCTGTGTTGTTTGTTATCTTTCTTGCAATGTTTTTCACTTTTGGAGTTATGATGCTTGAGATAATGTAAGATGAAATTGTGAGTAGCCAAACACTAGCCATATGTTAGCCACACACATCACAAGTTCACTGAACTTATCAGTGAGAAGGACTGTTGTCAGTGGTTTGTGCTTGAAAATCATCTTAAATATGGTGCTTATAACTATGAAAATTAAGCTTTGTTTTTGTTCATAAGAAAAGATTCTTACATGACTATCCCAAATTTTCATAAAGCAATTTTGCATAACTTGGGGGAAGCTTGTACATAGAAATATATATTAAATATATACATGTAGACAATAATGTATACTTGAAGTTCTTAACTGTCTTTTAAATTCTGATGTCCCCTAAAAATCATAATGTTAGATTAAGTGAAAAAGGATCAATTAATCTAACCTAAAAAAAGGTTATAAAAAATCATTTGATTTAGACTTTGAGGGAAAGTCATAGTGTGAATTTCCTGTAATCACACCATAGTCTATCCCCGGAATTCTATTGTCTCTTTCTATTCTGGTTCACTTGCATGACAGGAGAGGAAATGTGGTGAAAATAGCAGAGATGTCCAGTTTTTTCGCAGAATATCAAGAATATGAAAAAAAAATTGGAGTAGGCCTAGTAATAATCAATCACAATTTGTTAGTATAAATGTATCATAACAATGGACTGCCAATAATACAATCTGAACATCCTTAACAGCTTTAGCAAACTTCCTCAATACTTAAAAAATGAGCCTTCAATGTTAATTTAGATCTTGACACTCGTATGGTATATTGCTAGGTAAATCATTCCAGAGTTTGGAGGATCTGCCACCTACACACTTAAAAATAAAGGTGCCGATGTGGTTTTTCAGAGTGAATCATTTTTGGTTCACAAAAAAGATCCATCCATATGAAGATTCCAGAGAGAACTTTTATTTATTTAAATCCATAACAGGCTCCATTCAATAATTAACCATGACTAGATGGTAACAGATTTGTAAAATACCAATAGTTCATGATTTTAAATGCACTCTCACCGCACAGAATAACATGGCTAAATCCAAATTGCTAATAACGAACCATTATTTTTAAGAGTCTACTGTAGTTTAATTTATTATTGTAATTGTTACTGATCAGTGTATCATGTTGATCCTTAGATGTTCTCACATGCTTTGGCATTTAATGGTGTGTCCAAACTACTGCAAGTCTATGGATCACCTAGGTCCCTCATCCAGCATATGCTTTTTGACATCATACTTCTGGACTGGACTTAAATGGATGACTTACCCATATGAACAGCGTCATAATAATAAGAACATGGGGTGAAATGCTTGTGAATTAAGCAAAAGCAAATTGATGACCAGGAAATGAATGAACTATAACTGTGGGAACTAACCAGAAAGAATCATCAAAAAAAGGGTAAAGTTTAAATATCAGACATGTTGGCTGACATGATTGTCAAGTTGCAAACGCAGGCCAAAATTCTTAGTTCAAAAGGCTAAACAAGAATAATAAAATAGAACAACAAAACTTTTCCCTAACCAAAGTACTTAGTAAACAAAGCCGTGTAGTTTTCAGTATTTACCCAAAAGCCTGGCTGTTGAATGGGATTAATAAAGTATCTATCTATCTATCTATCTATCTATCTATCTATCTATCTATCTATCTATCTATCTATCTATCTATCTATCTATCTATCTATCTATCTATCTATCTATCTATCTATCTATCTATCGTGCACTGCCATCTTAAATTTTTTCATGATAACATCTTGCATAGTGACACTAGCAACCACATGACTGACAAAGAGCACTGTTTCTACAAACAACATGGCTACAGCCATGAAAATAAATTAGAGAATGTCAGCATCCTCAAAAATATTTAATTGCAGTATGGTGTCAATAAACCAAGAAAAAAGTAAACCCAAAATTAAAAGAATTGTTAAAATTATTCTGGAAGTAAAAAAAAAAAAAAAAAAATATGAATTAGTGACACGTCATATTAACTTGAACTATTCTGGATATTGTAATTTCCAGTTCTGATTAATGATACAAAACACAGTGTTAGAGATAACATAATAATACCACAATGCATCTTCCTTGTCCCTCTTACAGTGCTCTACAATGTATAATTCCTGACATTACTATGATTTAAAGGTATGGCATATGCAATACTGTACATCTCCTTCCTACTAATACTCCTACTACTTCCACTACTACTGCCGCCGATGTATTGTGTTTCTCACACTTTTTATCTGTATTTTTAAAATAATATTTGTATTTTTTCTGTTATTTGACATTTGAAAGCATCCTTCTACTTTCCTTTTGTTGTTTGAATGTGACCCATGCTCCACTTTCTGTCCAAGTTGCCTCATTTTCTTGCCCACATGCAGATTTTGGAAGACAGATTACTATCTTCCTCAGCATGATGCCCATAGTTGTTTTCAGCATGCTGTCTACACACTGCTAAGCACAGTTTGCCATTGGCAGAGTTACACAGACCTGGGTGGTGAGCCCTCTGGTTCTTTGAAAGTAAAGTAAAGCAAGGTTTAAATAGGATAATCAGGTCTGTTTTTTTCTGTAGTACTTTCCTCTCTGAAGAATCTACCTTGCTCATTATTCCTTTCTCTATTTTATTAGCCTGTCAGAATTTTATGCTAAAGTAAAAGATAAATAACCATGAAAAATTTGAATCTTAAACACAAACTGTCCCTGAGAAGTAAATAGAGAACATAGTGTGGTCTTAACTAAAATGATGGACCAGTGCTGGGCAACAATGGAGAACACACTCAAATGTGTGAAGGCCAGAAGAGGAACAAAGGAACCAAGGAGCAGAATTTGGTCAGGTGCAAGTAAAGAGACTTATAACATGTACAAGGAAGCAGTTATTAACAAAGCAGGTGTTTTGTCATGAAAGTGTCCACAAAAGGCACGTTAGACTGCAAAAGTTCTTTTTTATTGGTGGAAAAGATTAATTTCAGAAATGGCTAAATACTGTCCTTAAGAGTATTAGCTTTGTATTATTACTACACTTTGCAGTACTTAACTAGAATCAACAAAGACCTGGCTGTACACAGTTGGGAGCAATCTTGGAATAGTTTTCCACCTTTGCAAGGGCTAAACCTGAACAGGCATCTACCCATTATATTACTGGACACGAAGGACCTCCATTAGCATCTAAATGCCTCATCTTACAGAACCCATCAACCTCTTAAAACCTGGGTTAGGAACCAGAATAAGCATCTCAATCCCTAATCCTATAAAATCTCTGCCCCCTTAGTGATTTCTAGTGTCATAGTAAACTTAAAGGTAGTTTCAGTGAGAAAATACCCAAACTGTATTTCAATTTAAACTTACATTTAATTGCAAAGAAACTGGGCATATGTCAAATGTTAGATAAAATGGATGAAAACATGAACAACTTGAATGATTCAAATCAAAGTCGCACAGCAAGCTTTGTGTCAGTTGGTTAATTGGCTTTTAACTGTTACAGTCCTTGACTTCTTAGGCCAGTAGTGATACTTGCGAACATTGGGATGCTATTGCAGTGGCTAATCCGACAAGAATGTTGAAGAAGTGCTTTCAAATCCTGTCCTTTATATTATGCTTTGATGGATGATTATGCAAGAGTTAGTAATAGTTACATCAACTGATATCAGAAAATCGGTAATTTACAATATCTTTTATTGCTTGTCAGTGTTGCTACTTTTAGCTAAATGCAATAATGTTGACTAAAAATCCTAAGCACTTATTTCACACCTTTTACAAACACACTGTTTAATTTATCTTAGCTTAAATATTGTACAATCAGTCTATTTGCATACACCCTAATATGCCATTCCTCTTGAAAAAGAGATGAACATTTTTATGAGCTTACTGTCATGTGCTCACTGACCCATCCTTCCACTCCAAAAAACACTTTACTGTTAAGCTTATGTTTAAATACACACAATCAAAAATAATGCTGTGTTTAACTTATGAGCTCTACAATTCAGTTTATACAATTTATTGACTTAAAAGCTGCATCATATCTAAATAGTTGTATATTTCTCACACAAATTAAAGTACTACGAGTCTTACTTAATAAACTGCAAACTGCAGCATTTTTCACTACAATACAGTTGAGTTAAAGATTATACTAAAAATGGCAAAGCTTTAGAATTCATAGAGTAACTTAGTAACCAGCTGAGGAGCATCCTATTACAAATGTGTTTGAAATGCACCTGAGGATAGCAGAGTACATCTTGTTGTCTGTTAACATCAAGCATGGCAATGAGCAAACATTGGATGGATGCTAGCACATATGAGCTTAGTCATAATTTTAAAAATAGAGACTTTAGGATGACATTTAGACAATATAATCACTGGTGTTAACAAATAAGTGCACAATATATATTTAAAACTTGAGAGGGACATCACAGGGGTGCAGTAGTTAGCACACTGCCTTACAGTTCCAGGGCAAACATCACTGTGCAAATTTCTGTGCCACCTAGAGGTTACTACAGTTTTCTTCCACATCCCAAAGATGGTTTTGTTAGGATGACTGGCAATTTGACCTGGTTCAATAAGAGTGAATATGTATACATTATTATGGTATGTATTGGACTGGTGCCTCCATTCGCAACTTTTTTTTTGCCTTGCACCTGGTGTTTCCAGGATAGGAAGAAAGCAGGTTTCGAAAGCTGATGGATGAATAAGTCTCTTCATGTAGTAACTAAATTTCAGAAATCAGCAATGAATTAATATATTACATGTGTTTAAAAAAATAATAAAGTAAAAGCATTTTTCATTCTTTGCTGTAATAACTTGCATGCTACAAAACAGTGCTTGGGCAGTAAACAGTATAAAGATTCTGATAATGAAGCTTATCAAAATTTATTTAACTGAAATATTTTTAGTACATAACATCATTGAGTAGTATCTGGATGAACTGTTCCTGTTTAGAGTAGATTTATCATTTAATTTAGTAATACTGTAGATCAAAGAATTTATAAAATTTCAGGCAAGGAGAAAATGATTAGGCAGTTGCATTGTTGCTTACAAAGTAATTTCCATCCATCCATATGTTTTTGAACTCACTTAATCCAGTTCAGATGACTGCAGTCTATTATCACATGCAAGGCAGGATCCAATCCTGAACTGGGAACAGGTTTATAGCAAGATACACTTTCATACATCATATATGTCCACAATTTATCTTTCCAGGGCAATTCAATTTTACTCATCCTGCTCTACACACCCTTGGGAAATAGGGGGAAAAGTGGAGTACCTGGAGTAAAAACAAAAACAAAACAAAACAGAGATACAGAAGTAATGTGCAAACCCCACACAGCCAGAGATTGGGTTGGGATTAAAACTCTTCCTTCTGAAAGTGTGAGGCATCAGTGGTAATTACTGTAAAACCATACCACTCTAAAAACATGAAGTAAATGTATACTCCATAATAACTAGATGCACATTTGGCAAATGTGAAGGATGGTCCAATTTTATTATTCATTTTTTGCCCAAAAACAAGAGTATTTAATTCAGTGTAAATTGCTTGAAATCCATGATTAGTGAAATCAGTACTACTATTGTTTTTCAAGCTTAGAAAGAAGAAAATATGAAACATCTTATGATTTGAGAGGAGGTGCTAAAAGCTACATGATCATCTCTTGCCGATCATGATTGAAATGACCATATATTAGCAGGGCTACCTATCAGTGAACATAGAATCATCATTTAATTACTGTGCTCCTCCTATGTGTAAGAATAATTCTGTAAATAGACATTGTGGACTGTTTAAAGCTAGTAACCCCATTAGACACTGCATGTCATTGAAAATGTGTGAATTAGTATACTAGAGCCTGAGACATAATTTATAGTGGATTGCCATCCATCCATCCATCCATCTTCTTCCTCTTATCCAAGGTCGGGTCGCGGGGGCAGCAGCTTGAGCAGAGAGGCCCAGACTTCCCTCTCCCCGGCCACTTCTTCTAACTCTTCTGGGAGAATCCCAAGGCATTCCCAGGCCAACCGGGAGACATAGTCCCTCCAGCATGTCCTGGGTCTTCCCCAGGGCTTCCTCCCGGTTGGACGTGCCTGGAACACCTCACCAGGGAGGCGTCCAGGGGGCATCCTGATCAGATGCCCAAGCCACCTCATCTGACTCCTCTCGATGCGGAGGAGCAGTGGCTCTACTCTGAGCCCCGCCCAGATGACTGAGCTTCTCACCCTATCTTTAAGGGAAAGCCCAGACACCCTGTGGAGGAAACTCATTTCAGCCGCTTGTATTCGTGATGTCATTCTTTCGGTCACTTCCCATAGCTCATGACCATAGGTGAGGATAGGAACGTAGATCGACTGGTAAATTGAGAGCTTTGCCTTACAGCTCAGCTCCTTTTCACCACGACAGACCGATGCAGAGCCCGCATCACTGCGGATGCTGCACCAATCCGCCTGTCGATCTCACGCTCCATTCTTCCCTCACTCATGAACTAGACCCCGAGATACTTGAACTCCTCCACTTGGGGCAGGATCTTGCCTCCAACCCTGAGAGTGCACTCCACCCGTTTCTGGCTGAGGACCATGGCCTCAGATTTGGAGG
Source organism: Polypterus senegalus (assembly GCF_016835505.1). NCBI lineage: Eukaryota > Metazoa > Chordata > Cladistia > Polypteriformes > Polypteridae > Polypterus > Polypterus senegalus. Next base: position 840,386 of record NC_053161.1, read on the forward strand.
TGCTGATTCCTATCCCAGCCGCTTCACACTCAGCTGCGAACCAATTCAGAGAGAGTTGAAGATCACGGCCTGATGAAGCAAACAGGACAACATCATCTGCAAAAAGCAGTGACCCAATCCTGAGTCCACCAAACTGGACCCCCTCAACACCCTGGCTGCCCCTAGAAATTCTGTCAATAAAAGTTATGAACAGAATTGGTGACAAAGGGCAGCCCTAGCAGAATCCAACTCTCACTGGAAACGGGTTCGACTTACTGCCAGCAATGCGGACCAAGCTCTGACACTGGTTGTACAGGGACCGAACAGCTGTTATCAGGGGGTCTGGTACCCCATACTCCCGGAGCACCCCCCACAGGATTCCCCGAGGAGTCCACAAAACACATGTAGACTGTTTGGGCAAACTCCCATGCATCCTCCAGGACTCTGCTAAGGGTGTAGAGTTGGTCCACTGTTCCGCAACCAGAACAAAAACCACACTGTTCCTGCTGAATCCGAGGTTCGACTATCTGACGGACCCTCCTCTCCAGAACCCCCGAATAGACTTTTCCAGGGAGGCTGAGGACTATGATCCCTCTGTAGTTGGAACACAACTTCCGGTCCCCCTTCCACCACCCTGGTCTGCCAATCCAAAGGCACTGTCCCCGATGTCCATGCAATGTTGCAGAGATGTGTCAACCAAGACAGTACTACAACATCCAGAGCCTTGAGGAACTCCGGGCGTATCTCATCCACCCCCCGGGGCCCTGCCACCAAGGAGTTTTTTGACCACCTCGGTGTCCTCAGTCCCAGAGATGGAGGAGCCCACCTCCAAGTCCCCAGGCTCTGTTTCCTCATTGGAAGGCATGTTGGTGGGATTGAGGAGGTCTTCGAAGTACTCCCCCCACCGACCCACAACGTCCCAAATCGAGGTCAGTAGCGCACGATCCCCACCATATACGGTGTTGACACTGCACTGTTTCCCCCTCCTGAGAACCCAGACGGTGGACCAGAATCTCCTCGAAGCCGTCCGAAAGTCGTTCTCCATGGCCTCCCCAAACTTCTCCAATGCCCAAGTTTTTGCCTCAGCAACCACCGAAGCCGCATTCCGCTTGGCCTGTCAGTACCTATTAGCTGCCTCCAGAGTCCCACAGGACAAAAGGATCCGGTAGGACTCCTTCTTCAGCTTGACTGCATCCCTCACCGCCAGTGACCACCAACGGGGATTGCCGCCACGACGGGCACTGACCACCTTACGGCCAAAGCTCCGGTCAGCCGCGTCAACAATAGAGGCACGGAACATGGCCCATTCAGAACTCAATGTCCACCTCCATCGGGATGTTGTCAAAGTTCTGCTGGAGGTGGGAGTTGAAGCTACTTCTGACAGGGGTCTCTGCCAGACATTCCCAGCAGACCCGCAGAACACGTTTGGGCCTACTGGGCCTGACCGGCATCCTCTCCCACCATCGAAGCCAACTCACTACCAGGCGGTGATCAGTTGACAGCTCCACCTCTCTCTTCACCAGAGTGTCCAAGATATGTGACCACAAAGTCGATCATCAAACTGAGGCCAAGGGTGTCCTGGTGCCAAGTGCACATATGAAGACCCCTATGCTTGAATATGGTGTTCGGTATGGACAATCTGTAACGAGCACAGAAGTCCAATAACAAAACACCGCTCGGGTTCAGATCAGGGGAGCCATTTCTCCCAATCACTCCCTTCCAGGTCTCGCTGTCATTGCCCACATGAGCACTGAAGTCTCCCAGCAGTACGAGGGAATCCCCAGAAGGTATGCCCTCTAGCACCCCCTCCAGGGACTCCAAAAAGGGTGGGTACTCCAGACTGCTGTTCGGCGCATACGCACAAACAACAGTTAGGACCTGTCCCCCCACCCGAAGGTGGAGGGAGGCTACCCTCTCCTCCACCGGGGTAAACCCCAATATACAGGCTTCAAATTGGGGGGCAATAAGTATGCCCACACCCGCTCGGCGCCTCTCACCGGGGGCAACTCCAGAGTGGTAGAGTCCAGCCCCTCTCAAGGTGATTGATTCCAGAGTCCAAGCTGTGCATCGAGGTGAGCCCAACTATATCTAGCCGAAACCTCTCGACCTCGCGCACTAGCTCAGGCTCCTTCCCCTTCAGAGAGGTGACATTCCACGTTCCAAGAGCCAGCTTCTGTATCCGAGGATCGGACCACCAAGGTCCCCGCCTTCGGCCACCACCCAACTCACACTGCACCCGACCTCCTTGGCCTCTCCCATAGGTGATGAGCCCATGGTAAGGGGGACCCATGTTGCTGCAGACTACAAGGCTTCAATATAATAGCAATTATCAGAGCCATGTAAGTGTTTTCAAGTAAATGTGGTTCTAAAGCTTATTAACAGTGATCACGGTGTAAAAATTGTAAAACCAAAAACCCCTTTTGTAAAAGCTCCATAACTGTGCTCTCAACATTTTGTTGAGTTCTATAATGTAGAACTTCTATGATACTTTTATTATAGATCAGAAGAATTTCAAACAAATCATACTGTGTCCCGACGAGCCCCATGGGTGCAGGCCCAGCCACCAGGCACTCGCCATCGAACCCCACCTCCAGGCCTGGCTCCAGAGGGGGACCCCGGTGACCTGCGTCCGGGCGAGGGAAAACGCCGTCCAAATTTTTTATTCATCATTGAAGGTCTACTGAACCACTCTTTGTCTCATCCCTCACCTAGGACCAGTTTGCCTTGGGTGGCCCTACCAGGGGCATAATGCCCTGGACAACAGAGCTCCTAGGATCTTTGGGACATGCAAACCCCTCCACCACGATAAGGTGCGGTTCAAGGAGGGGTTATAGTCGATTGCTTGATAAGAATATCCAAGTGCATTATAGTCAGAGGATATTATCTCTGCAGTCCAGCGTTTTATGTTATCAAAACAAGTGCATATTGTGGTTTTGGTTACTTGGTCCTGTTGACTTCTCATTTAAAAGATAATCCTACTCAGGGATGTTATGATGGCACACGTTGAATAAAAACTTTACAATGTATAACATCAACTGAATAAGCGATTTCAGGCATGTCTGTCTTTGACTATTTATGTAAATGTGAAATGTGATTATGGAGATTGTGAGATGTTATTATTATCATCAAAAAATGATGCTATTATTATGCCAGATGTAGACAGGGTTTGGGTGGTTTTGGCAATGAAAATTTCAGTAAGACACTTGTATCTTGTCAAAGATGTAATGTCTTGAAATCTCTTAGGCACTAATTGCTAGTAGGAAGGAGGAAGATAACTCTGTATTTATTTATTAGAAGGAAAAAATAAAATTTTTGGCATTTTGCATTTTTGGAAGTGGAAGTATTTGCAAGCTTTGCTTGAAATTAAACGTGTAACGATGCCTATAGTATATTTACTTCTGTTGAATAAAAAATGTTATTATCTGTGTTACATATAAATTGCAGTACTGGCTGGCCTATTAATGTAAAAAACAAAGCACAAGAACACAGTTTATACAGTCCTTAATATGTGCATCTGAATGAAGTGCTTTAAGAACTCTTCTTTTAAATTGTGATTCTAATGAAAAAAAGTATGCATGTGTTATCAAGGCTAATTCATAAACTATATAATTTTAATTAATAGACCTTGAATGTGCTGTGTATTTGTATTTTTCACATGGTGTTTGCTTTTTAAGTACAGTATATTACATGAGTAAAGATGTACAGTAATATGAGCTATATAAAAATAATTTGATTCACATGTATTGAATTTTAGCCCACATAGATGCCAACTACACCCAGTACCTTGAAAAGACAAATATTATTGAGCACTGTGTTTTTCTTTTGACAACTTGGGAAGTTCAGCTGCAAGGAAGACTTGAGACAAGAGCTCAGAAAACAGGAAGGCTGACAACTAAAGAAAGCGAGTAGGAAACTGAAGTCTGAAAGATCAAAATGAATGATATAAATTGGAAAGGTGTTGGTTTGAGAAAGAGTAGGTACAGAGAGCCCATCTTATTTTATATATTTCAACTTTCTGCACTCAGTTCAGTATGCTCTCTCCAAGAAGGGACCTATTTTTTGTTTCTTAGTTGAGCATTGGAGGTGCAGTTCACAGCCAATCTCCTGGTTGTTTGTTTCAGTCTCTGCATTCAGAAGCACTCTGTGAAGATCCAACTGTGAAGACCCTACTCATTAGAAGCTGAGATTCATTCCCTTCACTCTTTGATGCTGCCTTATCATCATTTACTGGTAAAAATCTTGTTGATCTTTTGAATTGATAGGAGTATCTCTTTGCAGTCTTCAGTGCATTTTGTGTTAAGTGCTTTATTTTATTGCATGTGTGGCCTAATTGAATATAAATTCATAGATGGGTGGTGTTGTTTTTAAATTGTTATTTAAACTAATTTAATTCTTGCTCTGAGAGATTAAATATAGATAAAGAACAACTTGAGGAATTATGAAATAAAAAGGCAGTTCACTATATGCATCGGAAAACAAACATTAGTGCATATATTTGTAAAGAAAAGGTATAATAAGGGCATATCTATTTATATGAGTGAAACAGACAAAATGGTGGTCTTTGTTTTGGACTGGAATGCCACAAATGCAAAAGCATCACTCAGTGTAAGAGTTCCAACGAATGAGCTCCATAAAGTCGAGTGGTCACTCATTGTTAAGAGTCTTGCAGGCAGCCACACAGTACTTTGTAGTGTTTCATTTTACAGCTTCTCAACGCACAGCTGTGGCTCAGAAATTGTTGTTGAGATGCAGCAAATGTAATCAGGCCATTCTATTTGGCATGCAGTAGCAATCGAATTTTACCCTAAATGTTTCCAGTTTGTACTTCTTTAACAAAAGACAGTAATTTAGAAAAAAGTTAATGGTAGTATGAAACAAATGTCTTCTGGTGATTTACAATATTATAATTTGGTGGGAAAGAGAACTGAAATTCTTTTTGGAACTAAATAGTGAACAAAACAAGCTTTTTGGAATCCAAGCTAACTGTTGACATTGTCCAGACAGAAAATACTGAAATATCAGTTACCTATTTAACATGTGGCAGAAGTATTGCTTTATGTTTTAGCTCTTCTACTATTGATTATTTAATCTTCTTTTGTTTGTTAGAGGATGAAATAAGATCCAGGCTTTATTATAACTCTTTGAAATGTATCTGGTCCTTTTGTTTTGCTTGAGCTGCTCGCTCATGTCGATGGGTCAAAAGGGCCATTACCAATTGCAGGGGCAATTATAATCTTAGCGTCTCACAAAGCCAGAGGAGTGATTTCCAGGTTTTTATAAGAGTGAACAAAAACGGCAGTATGTTAGTAATGCATTTCTGTCTTAGAAAAAACAACCGTTTCCCATGCTCCTTATTGTAAGGTTAAGGAAACTTTCACAGCTCAGCCTTCTTGTAGGGTAAAATAATTTTACCAATGTGGTTACAATTGTGTAGAGAATCTTCATGGATAAAGTAACCAATTAATTTTACAATTTACAAAAATACTGCAGAATTACCTAGCAATAATCAGGTATCTTAAAATAATATTATTACACACACACTTTTATTAATCAGACATGGCACAGACCTTTTTCATATTACATTTTAATATATAGATTTTACAATGTTCCAAGTTAGACTAATAAAAATAAAAAAGCATACAGCTGGAGAAAACATAAAAAACTGATTATAACTGATCACTAAAAATAGTTATTTGTTAATTTTTAAACATGGCAACAAAATCCTCACATGTATGATTTGTTTGAAATTCTTCTGATCTATAATAAAAGTATTATAGAAGTTCTACATTAAAGAACTCAACAAAATGTTGAGAGCACAGTTATGGAGCTTTTACAAAAGGGGTTTTTGGTTTTACAATTTGTACACCGTGATCACTGTTAATAAGCTTTAGAACCACATTTACTTGAAAACACTTACATGGCTCTGATAATTGCTATTATATTGAAGCCCTGTAGTCTGCAGGCTTATCACTGGACCAAGATGAAAGCATAGCTTAGGAATGAGGCAGATCATTGGACCAAACTTTTTAAATACCCTGAAATGTCTTTCTTGCAAACTAAATTACTATAACTTTTAGAAGTACTTGAAGAATTAAAGCACTATAGGTGTAGTTTAAAGAACATAGAGTATACAAGATAACACAGTATTATCTGAAAAAATGTAAGGGGGATTTAATTTTTTATTTTTGGTAAAGACAAATTGTCCAAACTTTAACATGTTACAGTAAATACCTCATGAAAGATTTGTGAAGTAAGAACCATGCACCACCTTGCAAGCCTCTTTTGAAGTAATTTCTGTAACATGGACCTTTTCATATATCAGAGCATAAGAGCTGCTCTGGTTTATTTAATTTATTTGTGTTCACAGTACATTATTTTTTAATTTTAATGCCACTGTGTTTTCCATGTCCTTCCTAGGATTTGTTATTTCTTCATTACTGTTTTTTGTATTGTTTTAATTCTAAATGTTTTTAATGAGTTTTTTCAGTTTATTAATATATAGAATCTTACTTTCTTTGTAATGTAAATTGCACATTGTTGCTATTACTGCTGGCATGTAAGTAATGATTTGCTGTTGATTTAGATTTATGTGGAACAGTAAAATACTGCTGTTGTATAACTTTTCCAAAAAATGACCATTGAAACTAAAGGAGGGCAAAATGCATTTATTTAGTGTTCAGTGATTTATTACATAAAGGGTAGGGATTACTGAATACTCCATGCAACAAAAGTGTGCTTCTTCAGACAGAGAGAGAGAGAGAGTTATATAACATGAGCATGTTAGAACTTAGTGTTAGCTAAGCAACAAGTGAATTTCAATTTTAAAAGAAAGTTTTGACAAACGTAGCATAGCTACTCAAACTGCCTCCTTACTTGCATTGGCAATTGAATAGTTATTACTTGAGAAAGTACTACTCATAAAAGAACAAATGTCACCATGACTAATCTTTCAGGCCTGTTAAGAGTCAATAGGAATTTCGTAAGTTAATTGTGCTTCACATACTATCAAAGAAATATGAAGTTCTATTATAGTCGCTCTGCAACTTTTGAGTTAATTTTGGTTAAACCATATTAATAGCACCATGCAATAATTTGTATGAGTACAGTAACAATTTACAAACAGACACAAGTACTGACACACAAAGTCCCATCTCTCTGTCTTTCTGTTCCAAAAAGTAGGGCCTGCTATGGTTTGCTGTTGTGCAAAAGAGCATAAAAAAGAAACAAGAAAGGAAAATAATTGCAGTGGGCCCTACAGGAGAGGCTATCTCACTACCAACAGGAGAGCCAATGTACTGTACTGTATATAAGATGTTTTTCTTAGTCTATTTCTCTAGAAACAGATTATCATCTGTCACAATTAAAACTGTAAAAAAGCTATCATTTCCCGTTTGCTAAATTAATTAAATTAACTAAGAAATTCTCAACAACACAATATAAAGCTGACGGACTCATGGAAAGAATAAAAATTATTTCTTGAGTTAAATATCTTCTAAAACTGTGGAAATCTGTCCACTTTCAATCCCTGTTTACCTAATTTATAAACCATGGGAGGCTGGGGTCTGTCGCAGCAGAACTGAGCACAAGCAAGAAGCAAATCTGAACAGTGATCAATGACATGGGCATCTTTTAAGTTTTTTACCCTTTGCACAGATCTTTTTCAGTGTGTCATTCAGCTCTAGGACTATCACCCTGTCTCATAGCTGTTCTGGCCTTTTTTTTCCACTATGTTTTTTCACATCTCCTGACAAGGTTTCTGTAGGATGTTTTTCTTTGTACTTGTTGGAATTGTTTCCATTCTTCTGTTTTTTTCACACCAAATAATACTGAACTATTTTGGAGTAAAAAATGTAAAAATCTCAAAAACGTGAAAAAAGAGTGTAGAAATATACAGTATTCTTCTGTAATGGAAGTCACGAAAATTGCCCATTCAGGAGAACATGAACTTGACATCATCAGGTTGCAGATCTTTAGTTTCATCATGCACTGCTTATTCCATTGACGTCAAATGCCCTTCCTTGGCATTATGCTCTTGCACTACTTATTCCATGGATGTATGACATGATTAATTAGAGTTATGCTCAGTTTTTGTTTTTTGATGATAGCTTTTTAGAGTTTAGATTTTTTGCTTTATACATTTACTCATAGGAGGGAACATTTTGTATATATTGAATATTGTTTTTTGAACATTATTTATTGCTTCTTGTTAATACATCTTAGCATTCTCTCTATATTGTTCTTCAGTTTCTGGCTTCTGGATGGGTGTTTGTAATTGTCTGTCCTCTGTTCTCTCTGGTAGTTTTCTACTTTTGCAAAGTTAACTTCATATCTTTGGTCCTTTTCTTTCTCCTGGACCTCTCTTTTCTTCCCCTGACATCTATCCAGCAGAGGTCATTCTGTATGGATATCATGTCTATAAAACCAATCTTAGCCTCCTGCTGGAAATCTTCTGTTTCACTCTTCCTTATCCTCTTTCTTTAATCCAGTCTTACTTGAATTTACATCAGCACAGGCCAACGGGTTATCTAACTCCAATATAGAGAAATGGCAAGCTGCCCTACATTTGGTTGGTAGCTGGTTGGTTACTGTCATGCCACTAATCTTAATCCTTAATTCTTCCCTTTTCTGAACTTTCTGTTTCATCTGCAGCTCCTCTGAATCTGTTGGGCTACACAGACATAAGTAACTTTTAATCCTGTAGGGACATCTTTTTCTACAGGGCAATTTTGAAGGGTGGGGTGGTGGATGGGTATAAAGGGGGAGGGGGTTTGTTGCTTCCTACTGTCTCTAAAATTTCTTTTTTCTATGAGTTTTGATTGTTGCTTTTTCTTTAAAGAAATTATCACAAGACAACAAAAAGGTCCCTGTCTCCCGTTTGGCATCTGTGGGGCTTTTTTTACTTTGAGGATGCAAGCTTCCAACCTAAATTTGATTTTCACATCCAGGCCTTTTTAGAATTTTGAGACTTACTTCAGTTATTCAGACTTATATTAGGATTCAGTCTTTTCGAAGTTTTGGGGGCCCAATACCACAATAGCCAGGGCTTATCCCTATAGTATGGCAATTGAAGAATCAACAAGATGGAACATTGGTTCCTCCCAGTGCACGTTAAAACACAGCCATACATACAGTACTATTGGAACATTCTAATTGCTTTTGGTAAAACCAGTTTATTACTGAAAACTGTAAGATAACTTAACCTTCTCATATGAGATTAATGCAATTTAGGTTTGCTGGGATCCAATTTACAGTTACCATTTACAAAATATGTTCAATTCAGTTCAGTTCAATTCATTCTAAACATTGAGGTCCTGTATTTGAAAATGCAATTTAATGTAGAAGGAATAAACAGTAGGTCTGCTAAGATACCACCCACCCCACACTGCCGAAGCAGCAATATGTTAAATTAAGCGTTCTCCTACTTGAGGTCACTGTTGGTGTTTCTTAAGTTTAGCAAAGGTCACTTTAAAGGACAGCAAAGTGTAAATGGCAGAATATGAATGGGGTAGGAGGAGTTAGCCTGGGGTCGTAGATCTTCTTCCTGGCCAGCAACTTCAGATCTTTGGAAGAATCAAGCAGTTATGTGAGCTTCTGGCAATATTCTACAACTCCCTCCTGCGATTCCCTTTCCTTAGTTTGCAAGGACCCCCCATCAACAACACTTTTACCATGTTTCATTTATCCAGTAATTCTGCCAACCTGCTCTTAACTCTTTTTTTACAGTTCAATATGTGGATGTTCATTTCATGTGTGAAATATATCCTTCATTGGCTTTCATCTGTACCTGTTTGTTTTTGGTAAAGGATTTATTTTTAACAACTAGTTGTCTTCAACTTTACTTATTTCTTTCAGAATTTTAAACTGTTTTTTGTTAGGTCACCATTAATGTTTATTTGCTTAAACTAAAAAAAAAATCAGCTACTTCACTGTTTCCTTAAACTAGCCCACCACCCCTAAACAATTTAGTAGCCCTTCTCTGAGTCTAGTAACTCTTCTCATTTGTGTAATGTGGAAACCAAAATTGCATTTAATATTCCAGATGAGGCCTCCCAAATATATAATAAATATTAAATGCAACCTCCCTTGACTACTCCACACTAGATATGCACAATATAACATAATATCCTATTGGTCCTTTTGATCAGTTCTGTCCAGTGTCTAGTTGCAGACAGTAACTAATTGTGACGATGTGGGTTCAGCTCCATGCTCCCATCACTGTTCGGAAGCCCTCGAACCCAACACCGTTGATAGATATAACCGAGGTGAGCTAGACAGTGAGACAACATTTGAGCAAAGGGAAGGTTCAAAAAGGTGCATAGTGCTTTTATTTAAAAGACAATCAAAAACAAAGTGTTCAATAAATAGTGCAGTTCATTCAAAATCTTCAATAAATAAATAATCCATAAAAACACGTGGAGGTAAAAAAAATGCTACAAGAAAAAACAATCCTTTAAAATCGAGGTTAAAACGTTCATACAGGAAGCAGTTTTTAAAACCAACAACAATGTCAAGCTCCGTGCTTCTTTTTGGTTAGTGTCTCACCTGCTTATCCCGCTTGGGCTTAGCAGCAGGCGAGATGCACTCTGCAGCTGCCCTTTTCTCATACACATACACAGGTCTGGAGACCTCCCGATCCTGGCTTCGGTCTGGCACTCATCCCAGACCAGAGACTTGGACTCCTTGGTCTCCAGGACTCGCGACTCCCGCTGCCTTTCCGGTCTTCTACGGCCAGTCGCCTTTCCCTGGTCACTCCCGCTACCTATTCGCTCAGCGAGAGCGACTTCCAACTCCAACACCTGGGTGTCTGCCTAACACCGAGCTTACTCGCAGCTGCGTAAGAGCGCTCACCCACCCGCTCCGTGTGTCCCCTGTCTCTCTCTTGCACCGCCTTGCTTCCTGGCTTCCTGTAACCTCCGTCCTCTTTTTTCCTTTCTCCGATCTTTTTCTCGTTCCTTTTTGATCTTTCCCAACCGACTCGCGCTTCTTTTATCATACGAGGGGCCATAGCAGCTGCAACACATTAGCCACGGGAACAATCACGGATGTGGGCAGTTCCTCACCTGTGCACTCGGTGAGAAACGCCCACATCGCAGATCACCCCATGGCTTGCTATGGCCACTACGCCCCCTCATGAAGCCGCCTCGAGTGCGGTGATTATTTATTTAAAAAGAAACGGCCTTTGCTCAGCGAGCTGTGGACCCATAACACCACACTAATCCATTAGTTTTTAGACATCTTTCTCAAAAGACTTCCTTTCTAGCTCATAACCTCTCACTGTGCAAGTAAATGAAATATAATTTTTTACCTGTGATTAGGACTTCAATTTACATTCATTACAGTTTGAAAAGGCAAGGATGAGGCTGGGACCTGTTCCTGTATCATTGGGTTTAGGGCAATAACAAACCCTGTGCAGTAAAACAGCTCATTGCAGGATACTCTCCCTTAAACTAGCTTAGATTTTAGATTGCTGTTATTTTGACCTGCTTCTCTACATATCATTGGCATTACACATTTTGTGGCCTGGCCTGTCCTAGAAAGGAACCATGCATTCCATTATCTAATGTAAGAAGTCCTCAACTAGTTTTCCTAATGTACATATCAGTGACCCAGTTGCAGCAGGCTCATTTACATTCATCAGCTCAACAGTGCAACTTGGAACAGTGAGAAGGAAGCTGAGTCCCTACGCATATTACACGACAACTAAGAATTCAGTCAGTTAGTCATTGTCCAACCTGCTATATCCTAACACAGGGTCATGGGGGTCTGGTGGAGCCAATCCCAGCGAGCACAGGGCGCATGGCAGGAACAAATCCTGGGCAGGGCACCAGCCCATCACAGGACACACACACACACACACACACCCACACACAAAGCTCACGCTAGGGACAATCTAGGATCTGCAAACTAAGAATTCAACTATGACCACAGTGCTATAAGGTGTTAACTGTAACAGCTCTTCCATTGTGCAACTGATTATAAGAATACTTATTAAAAAAACCTATTTACGTTGAATTGGAATACAACATTAATCATAGCCGGAAAAAAGAAAGCGAATACCTGTAAGTAGGGTTTATGTTGATTGAATGAAGTTTTATTTGTTTCACATAACACAATTACTAATGTGCATCTACACTTGATACCTGAAACTATCACTAACTCTTTCATGGAAATTTATTTAAATACAAATTTCATTATGTATTTTTAAAAGAAGTAAGCCTACAAACTCTACTAAAGTGGCAGCAGACAACCATTTTGAGACTACTGCAGCATATCACTTTAAACCTGGAAGAAACTGATGCATTTGAAGCCTGGCTGTATGGCCCTAAACCATATGAAGTAATGTTGTCAATTAAACATTCCCAGTGTGCCTATTTTTAACTGCCATTACTGTTTTATCTTTATAGCTCCAGAGATTCCTGACTTAATCACTTTCTGAATGGACCGCAACTGGTCCAAAGGGATGAAGTTAATTTTGAAACAATAAGTTGGCTCAGTTTGACTAAAGACTGTGTTACATTATGCAACTTTTCATGTGAGTTTCAGTAATAGTCTTCATTAACATAACATTCATAGATCGGAGGCAGTCATAGGTGTGCTCAAATGTATCCGGCCACCTAATGTCACACGCTCAGCGAATCACTCCAACTAGTCAGAGACTTGGTCCAATAACATTATACATCTTTGATTTTGTCTTTAGTTGTAGCCGGTGGGCTCTGTGTGCATGAGAGCTGACAACCAATGAATGCTGTTCGAGAAGAACAATGCATTTAAAGTAGTGATAAGGAATAAGGAACACAAATGATTTGGACTTACTAAGGAGGAGAGAAGTTCATCTTTCCGATGTGCCGTGTTTTAAGTATTCCAACAGATTGGAAAAATTTAAATAAAGGGACGAGATTGTTACTGATCTTGCCATAGTTGTTAACCTTTTGTACAACATGGACTCTGACAGGCTGCACACTATTGGCTGTCACTAAAAGGGCTCAGCACAACTGCACTGGAAGATTGTCACTCATTTGGTAAATGTGACAAGGCCGTTGCTTTCTGGTGATTTAAGCTGATGTGGTATAGTGATGCATTAAGCAGCTATAGTTGGCAAATCTGTCATACCCCATGACTAGAAGTCATATAATGTGATATTGTCTTTAGAATCTGAAAGTGGAGGATCACATGGATATCTCTAACGAAACTCTGATGATATTTTTGTGAGATCTGATAACTAGAAGAATTTTAACACTAGCCACTTTCAAATAAAAAAAAATTCACTTTTTTGAATTCCACTTATAATACTACATAATGTGAAATCATCAACCTGGGCTGGAAAAGATTATTTTCTTCCTGGGCTTGCATTAATTTTCTTTTTCTCTGTATATGAACTGAAAATCAGTGGGAACACAATTTAATTATAATAAAATAGTACCATGCCCTCTATCATGTATCACCTGTAAACATTGGAGGTAGCTTCTTTATCTCCTTAGGGAAAGCGAGAAAGACAAGTGCCCAAAGAAAAGGGGTTTCTAGTTTTTTCTTTTTACATCACTGGTTGATTATTCTGTTTAACTCCACTTTCATATATGTTTAAGTGAGGGCCAACAATACATTAGGCACACCCATTATTGTCCAGTTATCTGCTGATTTATTAATTATAGTGTAGCTGCTAGAAAAACTGAAGGGAATGAAAAACTTAACTTCTCAAATTATAGAGAAACTGCCTCGGGGAGTCCCTGACCAGTGGATCACCTTTTATGCAGGCTGGCTGAGGCACATGAGACCAGGTCTTCTCCCATGACATTTACTAACAGGAAATTGCAGAGCTTATCCTGCTTTTTCTACATTTTTCTTTTCCTATTTTCAGTTCTTGAGACTTATTTTCTGATTGTTTTTTTTTATTTTTTTGGGAGCCAGAGGCTGAATAGTGTTTTGTGCTTTTGGAACATTGGTATAACTTATGCACGACTACCCTGAACTGGCTGTTCTGTTGTCTGTTCATTAGTCAGCTTTGATTTTTAGCCACAGAATTACTGTCACTCTGCTAGTTGTTATTCAAGCAAAATGTCTGATAACACTGGGTCAATTTTTTATGACTTGAACAAATTTGTATTGACTTTTAATTCAAAACCCGCAAAATATAATAACAAACTTAAGCTAAATTTTGATATTAAGCAGGTTATGAACAGTAAATGTGGAGTTCAACTTGTTATCACTCCTTCAGTGTAATAAATAAATTATGACTAAGATGGACTGGGAAGGTGAATGAAGTTTAAAATGCATTTAAAAATAAAACATAATAGAAAGGAAATTTATGTGTGAAAAATTTGTAATGCACACACTTTTTATTATATGAAACTATGACAGCACCAAAATACTTTCAATTTATTTTAAAGTTTTTTTTTACCTTTTCTTAACTTTTGAAATATAAAAAGTTTGACATGGTAGTGCAGTGGTTAAATTCTACAGTCCTAATTCATATCCCATCCTGGTCATTGTGTTTGTTGAGCTTTCTTTTTCTTCTTGTGGGTTGTTTCTTTGAGTACTTTGGTTTTGTCCCTCAACATGAAGACAAGCAGGTTGAGCTAATTGGCAGATCTAAATGAGCCACATGCCATTGAATATTAATGGGTGTGCATGGCCTGGCATTGAATCCAGGAATGTGTGTACCAGGCTTTTCTGGCCCATTTGACTTTCTCTCTCTATGCTCTCCTAGCTTTCCTCTTTACACTGTAATTTCCTTATCTATCTTAAAGGCATGAGTGATATTTAATTATAAACTTTAAATCTGTCAGATTTTTCAGCTCTGTATACTTTTAAATTACAATGGCTGGTTGTTTGTACTTTGTGACCAGCTTTGTTTTCAAGCCAGAGACTTGAAATTTGGCACCCAAGAACTTCTTACCATAAGTCTAATTTTTGACATATAATGTTCAGTCTCGCCTCTGCAGGGAGGTTGAGGCAGCTTAGGGTTATATTGAGTGGCAAGAAGTATTACAGTGACACGCTGTTTTATTGGTGTTGTGATGGTTAGCCATTTTATGTTATCCAAAGATCTTGACCATACGTTGTTCTCTCTTGCTATATGAATCTTAGCCTTAAGAGGTCTTTTAATTTTTTACATTTAAGAGGGCTCACTTAAAGGTCTCCCAATGTTGTATCTATCCTAGTGCGTATATAAACACAGGGAACTCTAGTTGCTGTATTACATCTTGCCTGAAGAAGGGGCTTGAGTTGCCTTGAAAGCTTGCATATTGTAATCTTTTTAGTTAGCCAATAAAATGTGACATTTTGCTTGACTTCTCATTACATTCGTAATGGCTAACATGTTACAACACCCTAGTAGTACATCTTTCCCCCAAGAAATCTGTGTTTGATTCCCATCCATTACATGTAACTTTTCCTTTAATCAGTAATTTGTTTCACTGTTTTTGTTGTAGCCCCAAGCTATGCACATCTAAATAATGAAAAACTACTTTTGCAAAATGCATGAATGAATGTAAACTTCTGCAAAATTTTATTTTAAGTGGAGTGGAATTGTAATTTAAACAATTTAATATTCAATACCGGGCCTTTGTAAAATTCTATATGTATTAAAGTATTATAGGGTGGTCCAGATCTAATTATGTCATTTTCATTACGCTATAACTTATTAAGTTTATTACATAGAAAATCATCTGGAAAATCCCGGACCATCGATAAGTGTGCGAATTGACGAAATGAAGAATCGTCTTCGTGCTGAACTGGAATCGCCCCCGCATAAATCAAAGTCATCCAGACGATCTGGATCTGCATAATTAGATCTGGACCACCCTGTATTGGTTATACCTGATTTTCCCACAAAATTCCAAAGACACACAGGTTAGGCTTTCTGACAGCATTAACTTGACCTGGTGTGAGTGGGTGTGGACAGGTGAATGTAAGTGTGCCTTCCAGTAAATGAGTGATTTTGTTGGGATTTGTTTTGTGCCCCAATAATCCTGAATTGGATCCAGACTGTTTGAAAATCACTTGTTTGATGAATGGATGGTATATAGTGTATATGATTTATTAGTGTGATGAGTATGGCTGTTATTTCTCAAATGATGACTATATATAATTAATTCTTATTTACTTAATGTTATAATTTTCATGGGGATGATGTGTGAGAAGAAGAATTTTAATAGCTATTTCCAAGTTTTTTACAGAAATTCCCACAGAAGCTTCATTTTTCCATAAATTCTTGTGAAATCTAAACAAGGAAATATTGAATCTTTTGTACCAATTTGCTATTCTGGATTTTCTTTAGCTTTCCAATATAATAACAGCAATACACCATGTTGGTGTGTTGATTATCACTGCTGCCTAATGGAGTGAGAGTTCTATGGTCTCATGTATAACGGCGTGTACAGAATTCACACTAAACATGGTGTACGGACAAAACTGGAAATGTGCATACACACAAAAAAATCCAGATACATACAACTGTGCATACGCCAAGTTCCACGCACTTCCCCTTTATAAAACCCAATGAACGTGAAATTTAACCATTGTAAAGCAGAATTTTGCATATTTGAATATGCAAATCAATATAAATAGCCCCTTCCATTCAGTGCCTTGCTAAAAGACAATGGCAAAAGCACCGTTTGAAAAAGAAGAATTTCAGCAAATGCCAAATGGAGGCAAGGAAAAACATACCATTTGTTGGCTTAAGCAGTTACAAAAGGAAGTTGATGGAGTTATACAGCGTGGTGAAAACACTCAAAAGTTCAAGTTCAAAAAGTCACACACTGCCCGTAATAAAAAAAGTGGTCAGATATCAAAGTTGATGTGAGAAGCGAGTCGCAGCCCAACATCTGTTTATTCTGTTTCAGGCAATAATACAAACGTTGACTCACACACTAAGGATGCAAATCCACATGGTGATGGTGCTGCTGTGCCCAGCACATCTTCAGATGCTGGCTGCACACACACCTCTGCATCAGAAATCACTAAGCAACCATCTGGTTGTGTGCTGACGGATGCTGTTCTGGAGTCACAAAATGGAATAGTGAATGCTCTAAGAGATGTGACCAATGAACTAAGGAATATAAGGGCTGTACTGTACTGTGTGAGAAGGGCCAAAAACATTCTCAAGGGCAAAACTCATCCTGGAAATTCTTCGTTTGAGCTCCTCCAATCCGTGTACATACAAACAGACTAAAAAATAGCTCTTTCCCATCTACCATAAACATTCTGAACTCTGAATCTCCTTAGTCTGAGATAATTTTTAATTGAACATGTGTAATAAGATATATTGGTAATGTGCAATATACTAATGTAATACAATATATAATATGTAATGTACTATTCATTAACAGGTGCAATAACAATTTATGCTGCTGAACTTTGAGCAATAATAATTTGCTCTGGTTACTTGATCATTTAACACTGTATATAACATATTTGGAATTATTTGACTTTTCTTTAAATGCACCTTGGGGCTGTCACAAAAAGTAATTCCGTTGTGTTACACAATGTCAATAAAGTGTTTGAACTTGAACTACTATGTGATATTGACCACAATTTAAATGAATTGATTAAAAAATAAATGCTGCATCTGATTACCTGTTTTAACATTGAAATGAAGTTGTAACACTGTACGATTTGGCTGATCATTTGGTGTGTCAAGGTCAGGTTCATTATGTCTTCAGGTACCGGCAAACCACCATTGTGTGCCTCATTATGCAGCATGCTACATGCTTGCACAAAGCGACATGCTTTCTGCGGACTATAGAGCAGCACATTAATAGAGTGGAAATGCTTTCAATTTACATAAGGAAATTCATTCTCTGACAGCACCTGTATAGTGTAGCATTGAAAACAAGCACAACAACGGACAGATCCTCTGCTTTTTACATGGCTCTTTCAGGTGTCTTGCTATCCTTAAAAGAAATGGTTGCCTTTTGTAGCATTAGTTGGAAAAAGCACCTGCGACTGTGTGGAGTTGTTGTTTTTATGGGCTCTCCTGCTATAGATGATGTAATGCCAGCTCATTCTTTTGGTGATTCATCCCAGGCTGATGTAACTTGTCCACCACATTTGTGTGTGCAGTTGGCCGCTCCGATTACATTTGGAAAACAGGACGTTGCTGTGAATTGCACTGTGATATTTCTCAGTTCAACCACAACATAAGGAAATCTTACATATCTGGATGACAAGTGGATAATACCATCCCATACAGCTTGCATGGCATGACATAGCAGTGATGTTTGCGAAATACCCGATCAGTCAGCAAGTTCACTTTGAAAAGCTCCTGTGGCTGAAAACCCGAGAATGAACAGAACTTGCAAAGGAACAGGTGAAACACAATTCCTCAAAGTCTGCCTTTGTAAAGCCAGTGCTAGTTCAGTACACAGCTCCAAGAGGATAGCTCTTGGAAACTAAAATCAACTTAGAAGTCAGTCATCATCTATGAATATGTGCTCTCTTCTAATTCTTCCATTTGCAATGTCTTCTAACAACGCTAAAGCAGCTATGGTAGCTGGAATAGTTTGGCCATTCCATGCACCATTATCTTGTTACAGAATGATTACAATCAAGTAAATTAAATCTGTAAACTGTATACAATTAATTTTGGTGTATTTGATACAGCCCACTTCATGGAAGTGAATATGAAAAAGAAGATAAACAACATAGAAACAGTAGCACTGCTTTGATACTGGGTGCTGCCAGTTTGGAAAACCAAGCAGAAACCTGTGTACACACAGTATGAGGCTGCCGTGAAAATGTGCATGGCTTTATGCCAAGTTTAGTTTTTATACAACGCGAAGTGAGCGTGGAAATGGCCATATATGACATTTTTGTGTATACGCACTGTTTATACATAAGTTACAATACAATAGTTATACCAGGTGTGTAATCTGCTTGTGCTTCCTTTTCTCTTTAGTGAAGCTGAGAGCTCAGATTTTTTTTTCCCATGTTTCATAGACATGCACATTAGGTTAACTGTTAACTCAAAATTGGCCACTGTGTGAATGAATGTCAGGTGTCTGTGTGTGCACACCTTGCAATGGATTGGTGCCCCACCTGGCATTGGTTCTTGCCTTGTGTCTGATGCTGAAGACAAAAGGACCCCACTTCATTCTGAATTAGGTAAATCCACGAACCAAAGGATTTCAAGTACACAGCTGAATACAATCAGGACAAGACCTGAATAATGAAAACAAGGTTAAAATTTAAAAATAAAGCAAAAAGAACATTTGCATATAATGCTTGTGACTTTATAAAGATGCATTCCTGTATAGTTTATAATTTTCAGTTTAAAACCCTAATGTGACTGAGAGAGCTTGATGAATTCAATGAATTTGCTCCCAAATTGGAACAGTAGTGACTCTTTAGATTCTTGAACTGGAAGCCATACACAAATGTATTCATGACTGAGAAGGCATTCTTTAGCTTTGGTCAGTCCTTTGTCTTACTCTCTGGCATAAGCTTCTCAGATGTAGGCAGTCGGTGTTCACGGACTGCTACACATTTTTCTATTTGCCCAATTGCAAAAGTCACAAAATGTATTTATACAAGCAGATTCCAAAAGTATCACTTGTATCTCTTCATTTCACAACTAAACTTTGGATTTTTGTTTGTTTGTAGCAAATATTTTATATTATGTGCCTACTTCTTAAGAGCTGTTATAAGCAAACAGATGACAACATTAAATACAATGATTGATAATGCATGTTAAATCATGAAATTATTCTTTGACATATTGTACCATTCTCATACCCTTTTGAGCCCATCTACAGTAGGTTCCTAGCCTATCTTGGCAGCCCATCTACAGTAGGATCCTAGCCTATCTTGGCAGCACAAGGCACCAAATAGAAACCAATGACATTCGGTCACAGAGCACACACGTGCATACTAATATGGAGTCAGTTTATAGTTGCCATTTGACATGATGGGTCTGTTCTTAGGGATATTTGATATAAACTGGAGTACACTGAGGAAAATCCTCCAGAGACGTGAGGAGAATGTGCAACCCCCACACAGACATGGACAAGGTTCAGGACCACAATCAGGTCATTGATCTACCGTATGTGTTAGAAACATTAACCACTTTGGCAGATATTAATATAATCTGCATGTATATATACATCATAGCTTTTGGGATAGGTTCAAGTCTTCTATGAGATGAGCCTGAATTAAATAAAATGGGTTTGAGAATATTAAGTTATGATAAGCTAAGTTTAAATGTACAGAAATGCTTGAGATATTCTGACAAGTAATCATATAATATAAATCTTAAAGTTTTGCCAAGTTACAATCTGCTTATTCTAACCTTCCACTAACCCAACCCCACTCCTTGCAAGCCACTTTGGTTCAAAGATACACATGGAGGTGCCACCTCTGAGTTGGCCATGGAGATGTTTTAGCGTGGCCTAAGGGAAACAGAAAACCTCTGTCAGGGGAGTTGTTTGATTTTCAAAGGAAAGAGAAGTGTCGAGAGGTCTAGCACCCTTAAAGGTCCATCCCTTCCAAAAGATTTTCTGAATGAATGACAATTGCCTCAATCACTTGGGTGCTTTTGATTGTAAACAGGAATCTCAGGCAGGGATTATAGTTTGTACTATGGCCTTTTGAGGTGATGGCGATGACTCTAGAGCAGAGCTATTACTAAAGTTTCACCTTGTGAAAGGAAGCCCTATAAGTGCAGCCACAGGAGGGCATTGACCAAACCTCTGATTGGAACTAACAAAGAACAGTTTTTCATTTTTTAACGAAGAGCTATCCAAGTAAAATAATACATTACTGAAGAGTGCTTTGCAGAACATGCATTCTTTATTGAAAAATGCAAATTAAAAAACATCTTTACATCCATTTTTGTGAAACTTCTAATTCCATTTAAGGGCTGTGGGAAATCTGAGCATATCACACCAGCTTTTGAGTGCAAGACAAGGAGTAACACTATACTGGGCACTAATCCATTGCGGGAAACACATTCATAAACCACTTGGCAAATTTTTATGTGACTATGACAATAGGGAGTAACTACATGCAAAATGTGTAAATGCTGCCTTTCACCTCTAAGTGAAGAATTATTTTATAAATATTGATCTGCACCAATGTGTCTAAAAGCTTTTCCCTAGTGTAGCAAGCAAATAGTTAATCTACTGTATCTTGGGATAATTTATTTTCCAATTATGTACATAAAAGATCATTTTTGATATTTGTAGCCCACTGTTAAAAAGTCAAAGTAAAAAACATAATACATTACAGATTGCTTCACTTAATTTTAGGCCTAATATTGAGAGTATATTATAGGTCCCCTATAGCAGACAGCAGTTTCAGTAAGCACTTAATGATATTAAAAAAGCAAGTTTGGAGTAGGACATTGTAATACTTGGAGCTGTAATTACCAAAGTATCAACTTGGCTAGCCTTACAAATAAAGCAAAGTAAAAAAATTAAAAAGACCTCTTATGGCAGTGTGGACACTTTTTCTCTAGTGTCATTTCTTGTGACTGAAGACAGAGAGATATAATTAAAGTTAGTAAAAAATATTTTATTAATACACACCAGGCAAAGGTAAGAATGACAGAGAAGCACAGTCCTAGGACACCTGCCCTTCATCTGCGCCCAGGTGTCGGTGTCCTAAATCTTTTATAATGCTAAGCACAAAATTTTACCTTATGACTTTAGTTGCACAAGAATTTCAAGACATTACATCTTTACAATAGTTTTGTTTGGATCAGTAGTTACACAATTTTAAAGGTCATCAGTTGGGCACTTGTAACTTCTTGTTCGTTACAGAAAACAGAAGCTGCACTTGTCGCAAGACAGACTTCTCGTGGCCCTTGTCACGCACACCAGATTAAATCAATAACTGATTTTTATTTTTCCACATTCCCCCCTTTTTATCAATCTGGGCATGATAAAATAGTGAAGAAAATTCAGAAGGCGGAGGTAAGGGATGGGGAAGGAGGAGGAGAGGGGGAAAGGGATGAGGAAACTGAAGAGGCAATTTGGAGCATATGTTCCTCGTGTAGCATATAGATAGGCCTTGGCTATAGAAGCAGTGAAATATTTGGATATTATATAGCGAATAAGAGGAACAATGCAACATCCGATAAGTAAAAGGACAATGAATACTACTGCCAAAGAAATAAATACTGATTTTAGCCTTTGGCCCCATGACCCAAAGGTGGACATGAACCATCGATCCCAAGGGTCAGAAATGTTAGATAATGGGAAAGGGACTGTTGCTAGAGAAGAACGTGCTTGTTAAGGTGGTTAGATTCAAAGCCTGAACTAGGGGTTTTTCCTCACTCGCGGATGCAGTAGTGAAAAACTGAGTAGGAAAGGGGGACAGAGGAGAGGGAGCAGGTGCCTTGACCTTAATTTGAAAAAGTCCTCGGGGATCATGACCACTTGCATATGCAGCTAAGACATAAGTTCCTGAATCATGCAAAGAAGGATTCTTTAGAGTAATGATTAATGGGTTACACTGATTCTTAGCACACTCATGAGAGGCATGTCCCTTTAAAATAGAGAATCGAGTCTTTAGGCCATACTGAGTAGCCTGCCAGGGTTCATAACCCCAGTCATTTGGTCCTGTGTTTGCAAACACATCACTCCAGAAGCCACATTCAGAGTCAGATGAAGCAAAACTTGAGTCAGAGTCATAAACCGGGTAGCTCACACAGACATATTTGTCAGGCCATTCCCATTGCTCCTGTCTGCCAGTACAGGGAACAATTGCACAAAAGTCAACCTGGAATGAGGCAGTTTCCTCAACCTGGAAAGTCAGTGTCACCCGTGAAGTGGATAATGGAAGAAAAAACAACAAGAGTATGTATATTATGGGTGCCATCTTTTGCAGTGCGAAGCGTGAATCCAGGCGGGCAATCCTTCAACCTTTACAGCGTGTGGTGTGGACAAAAGAACTTGGAACGGTCCTCTCCACCTAGGCTGATGCCAATGTTTCCTCCGGGTGTCTCGAACCAGGATCCAGGTGCCCAAGGGAATCGGCGAGTCCTTAGATGGAGGGCTGGTTCTCCAAGCCTGATTAACCTGCTCGTGGACTTCCTTCAGGGACGCCGGAGGCCTGTAAGACTAGAGAGAAGATCATTGTCCACGGTATGCAGGTTCACATTTCCTATAACCATGCCAACGGGCATGGGTCGTCCGGTCAGGATTTCAAACGGCGATAGCCCCAATTGCCGGTGTGTCCGTCCCCTCAATCCCATTAAAGCCAGGGGTAAGCATCTGGCCAGGATAAATTGGTTTGTTCACAAATTTTTGCAAGCTTAGCTTTTAGGGTGCCATTGCATCGTTCCACAATACCCCACTTTGTGGATGGTATTTGCAGTAATGATGTACATTGATCTGTAGCCAGGTAGTCAATTCATTTATAATGGAATTCACAAAGTGAGTACCATTATCTGTCTGTAACTTTTGTGGGATGCCCCATCTTGGAATAATTTCTTTAATTAGTGCTTTAGCAACCGTTTTGGCATCATTGCGTTTTGAAGGGAAAGCTTCTACCCATCGGGAGAACACATCGACAATCACAAGGCAATATCGGTAACCTTTAGACGGTGTTAGTTCAATAAAATCCATTTGGAGGTGTTCAAACGGACCCATTGGGTTAGGAGTAACGGCGGGACTTACCTGAGTGCCTTTTCCTACATTAAACCTTTGACATAATGCACAGCGTCTACAGAATTGCTCTGCATATGTAGAGAAGCCTACAGCTTCCCAATGTTTTCAACATCTTGAACCATGGCATCTTTCCCAGCATGGTCGAGGCCATGGGCTATTTTGCCATACCTGGAAAAGAAGCTTTTGGGAGAAAAGGTTTGTTAGTTTGCTGATGAGTCCAGACTCCATCAGAGAGGGATCCTTCTTTGGACCACTTTTTCTTTTCAATGTCCGTGGCTGCACTCTGTAAAGAAATAATTTGATTATCAGGGTCCTTGTCATTTCTCTGTTGGAATAAAGAGATTGGTGTGTTACTGTATGCAGCCTTTTTAGCAAAGTAATCTGCCAATTCATTTCCTTTGCTGACAGGTCCTGTTTTCCTGTGTGAGCTTGACATTTAACAATCGCTAGCTTTGATGGTTTAGTTATGGCTTCCAAGAGGGATTCGATTAACTTTTGATGTTGGATGGGCTTGCCAGTACTGGTCTTAAATCCCCTTAATTTCCATAATGCCCCATGATCATGGCAGACTCCAAAGGCATATCTGGAATCTGTATAAATTGTTATGATTTTTCCTTCGACAGCTGACATGCTCGGGTGAGCGCTATTAATTCAGCTGCTTGTGCACTTAAACTTGATGAAATTCGATTTGCTTCCAGCAGGCGGTCCCCTTGGACCACTGCGTAACTAGTTGAGGGTGCTCCGTTTTCCAATCGCAAAGAACATCCGTCTACAAAAATATTTTCTCCAATTTCTAAAGGTGTTTCCTGTAGATCTACTCGAGGCTTTACAACCTTTGCTATTTCTGTATGGCAATTATGTGGTTCGCCGTCGTTATTTGTTGGCAACAGGGTGGCTGGATTTAAAGTGGAGCATCTTTCAATTGTGACGTTTGACAAAGTACAGAGTACATTCTGATAGTGTATTGCCCTAGCAGTAGTGAGATGGGAGGTCTTAGCCTGTACTAAAATGGAATGTACAGCGTGAGGCACCTTTACTGTTAGGGGCTCATGAGCACTATATCTGTACTGGCTAGCACAGCTTCTGTTGTGGCAGCCACAGCCCTAAGGCAAGGCGGAAGTGCTGCGGCCACAGGATCCAATTTTTTCGAAAAATAAGCTATTGGCCTTTGTTTATCCCCATGTAATTGTGTTAAAACTGCAGTCATATATCCCCCCTTTTCGTCCACGAACAGAGTAAAGGGACGAGAAAAGTCCGGAAGGCCCAAGGCTGGTGCCACCGAAAGTGCATTTTTTAAGTCACAGAGAGCCTTCTCAGCCTGCTCGGTCCATTGCACCTGACCAGAAAGAGGAAGGCCAGGGTTGTTTGCTAAATTTTGTAACGGCTGTGCTCTTTCAGTGAAATTCAAAATCCATTGCGGCAGTAACCCAGAATGCCCAATACAGACATAACCTGTTGTTTTGTGACAGGTCTGGGAAGATTTTGAATGGTGTTAATGCGATCGCTAGAGAGAGCTCTTGTTCCATTTGTGATGTCATGACCTAAATATTTTACAGTTGTTTGAATTAATTGCAATTTAGCCTTTGAAACTTTATGTCCATTGTCCCCCAGAAACTGCAGTAGTTTTTTAGTGTCTTGCGCACAATCTTCTTCAGTAGTACTGCATAACATAATATCATCTACATACTGTATTAATGTACTACCTCGGTCTGGCCAGAACCCTTCTAAATTTTGAGCAAGCGCTTGTCCATACACACAAGGGGCTTCAGTATATCCCTGAGGCATAACAGTCCATGTCCAACGGGCTTTGGAAAGTAAAAGCAAACCAGAATTGCGAGTCAGGGTGTACGGGGATAGAGAAAAAGCATTGGCTAAATCAATTACTGAAAAATAACGAGCAGAGGGAGGGATTGCAGAAAGAATAGTGGAAGGATTAGGTACAATAGGAGCTCTAGGAAAGATTGCAGCATTCACTTGTCGTAAGTCTTGTACAAAACGCCATGAACCGTCAGCCTTTTTTATAGGTAAAATGGGAGAATTAACTGGAGAATATTTAATTGGAATAATCGCACCGCGTTTCACAAGATCGGAATGTACGGCGGAGATGCCAGCCTCTGCTTCAGGAGACAGAGGATACTGGGCACGGTGCGACGGAAAGAAGATTTAGGGTAGATCACCAGAGGCTCACAATGGGCTATCCTTCCATAATCATTTTTACCCTGAGACCACAAAGAGTCAGGAAGCGCTGAGAGCCAAGAAGGGAAGTAGTTTGCAATGACAACGCAGAAAGGGAAGTGCAGCATAATGTACGATGTACTAAAAAATCAGTTTGAAGCACAACTTTAGTTATTAAATGGTCTGAGGTATCAAAACACCTGAAGCAACATGTACCCAGTCTGTTCTATTAAGACATTGTTCTACCCATGGTCCGATTTCCACCCAATGGACAGTGCTTGATTTAGCTAAAGAAATATGAGGTAAAAATATTCTGTGAATATGTAAGATGTACAAATGCAGCAGCTTTTGTGGGGAAATGAAAATGCAGGGGATGTGAAGGGTTTCGGGCAGGTACCTGATGAAAGAAAAGATTCTAGCCAGGGGGTGTCTACTTCTATAGGGAAATATTGGGCAGTGCAATAGGGTGTCAGGGGCTTGGAGATTGGGAAACAAGCAGGAGGGAAATGAGTGAAGGGCTTTAAGAAGGATGGTGTGTTGTCATGAGATCCCTTCCTAAGAGGTTAACTGGACAGAGCTGATTTAAAAGAAATCAGTGTGTTAAAGTGGAATCACTGGAATGCAGCTGAACTCGAAGAATCTCTTGAGGCAGGGACCTCCTTCAGCGAAAGGGCTGAGCGCGTGGCTCCTGTGTCCACGAGGAAAACAGTTTCAGTGCCATTCACCAGCCAGCAAAGTCAATAATGGATCAGTCTCTGAATTATGGGTGAGCAAAGGTAGTTGAAGAGAAGGGCTGGGGATCCCTGCGGATTCCTATGTCCATGAAACATCAAATTGTTCAGGTGGTGGAGGAGGGGGTGGGCACTTGTGAGGGCAATTGCGGCAGAAGTGTCCCATTTCACCACACCCGTAACAAGCATATGGTGTAGCGTTTGGATCTGGAGGGGGAGGCAGCTGAGTGGATGATCCACTTGGATTAGGTAACATATATCCGCTACCTTGTCCCCGTCCACACCCTTGTCCCCGGAAAAATCCTCCACGTCCACGACTTCTGCCGGGAGTGGCCCCACCAGTGTAATAGTTCATTTGTGCTGCAATCAGCTTTGTCTGGGTGTCTGACTCTTTCTGCTTGCTCTGTTGTTCAGCATGCGCTGCGTGACGTTTTACTTCCTCAAACGCGGCAGCCTCTCATCTAATACAGGATACCTTGTTTTGAATGTCGCTTCTAAGTCCGGAAACAAAAGAGGACTGCAGTTTTAGTTCGGTTGTCTGGATTTTCAAGGCCGGAGTGTGTTGCCATTAACTCTTAAATTCAGTGTGCCCATTCATCTACTGTCTCTTTTTTTTTTTTTCTGTTTGGCAGCCGAGATAAGAGACCAGTCTCTGCCTTTCTTATACTTGTCCTTAATATTATTTTAACATGTTCCCATTGCGTAATAAAGGGACCTTCATCCCGGCCCCGAGGCAACGCCTCGTTCCACTGCCACGGGTTTCTGTTATGCTGTCCATGATTGACAGTCTCCCATGTGGTGCCAAGCTTTCTCCACAGCACCTGAGTCCATTCTGTGGCATTAGGCTTCTACATATCATACAGCTGCTGTAATTGTTCTATGAATTTTTTAAACACACCGATGACTTTGGGATCAGGCAATTCGGACACAACGTCCTTCAGCTCTTGAATGTCTCAGTTACGATGTATCATTACAGTAGTGGGGTTATTAGCTCCTGCAGGTTGCATTGAATCATGTCGGGGGGGTTCTGGGATCTCAATCAGGGGGCATTCCAACAAGGGGCCTGTGGGTTTGGGGGACTTTAAGGGGGATTGAAAGGTGGTGTTTTGATTAGGGGGCTGAAGGAATAGGGTTTGACTTCTAGTGCGTTGGAGGTTCTAGGATCGTGAAACCCACCTGCCGAACCCATTACGTTACTTTTGTCATTCCCCGGATCAGTGTGTAATGAGGGATCATAATGATATTCTTCAAAGAAAACCAGACCCCAAGGGATCATCTTTTAATTCTGGTGCGATGGGCGCTGGAGGTGGCGGAGGAGAAGGTGGGGGTTGTGGATGTGGATGGTGTAGGAAAGGTGGAGGAACAAGTGTGGGATATAACGGGTCTTTTTTTTTTTTTTTTCTTGCTCTTCTTCCGCTTCTCATTCGACTGCGGTTCCGAATCTGCTTGCACTTTCTGTAAGCTATAAATAACTTTTTTTTTTCTAGTTCTAACTTTCTGCAGCCAATAATTCATTTCTGTACTGCCTTTAAATTACAATCTTTAATAACCAACTCCCATCTGTCATACATAACACATACCTCTATTACAACATCCTCATACACTTCTACATACAACACCCTGGTGCATTTCTACATAATATTTTTCTAATTTTCTGTATCTCACTTGCATCTCCTGTCCCTTCCAATGGCCAACGCCCACCGCTCTGCTTATTCCATTTTTTACATGCCCTTTTAAAATCCAATCCTGTGTTTTGTCTATTAACTTTCTAGGTGACCCTTTTTTGTGCGGCGTCTGCTGATCCTCCGAAAACAATCCTTCCAGCATAAAAGACTTCGAACCCCGGGGCGCCGGTTGGCAGGCTTGCTGTTATGTATTCCCATTTTTTCCTTTGCTTTTCCCCCCCGAGCCCTGTGCCAGATTTATCTTTCTATCCTTGTCCTACTCGTCCCTGTCCGATGAACTATTGGAATGCTGAGTGTGCCACTCACCCGCCCCAACGTTCCCTTTAATATTCCCAGGGGAAGTATACTACACTATTTCCTACGTTACTGTCACAGTGCACGGTGAAAGCAAATATTTATTTCTAGTACGTACTTTTTATTACTCCCCTTGTTTTTTTTAACCTGTTATTCTTCTATTCTATGCTCTATCCTCTGTCCAATAGATTTGTCCGGGTTTATGGGTGTGCCACGCACCGGATCCCGTCCTAAATCCCCCTTTTTTTAATTCCCAGAGGATAGTGTTCTATACTATCTTTCCCAACAGGAGTGACCTAAAACAAGGTATTTCTTTTCCATTTACTATTCCCGGTCACTTTTTATACTCTACAGCAAGCCCGCCCCCAGCTTATCTTTTTACGGAAACCTCCGGGTTACTTACCCCAGCCTGGGTGTTAGTCAGCTCTGTCAGGAAAATCCTTTTCAGTCACCGTGGTTGTACCAGAAGGAGACCGGGGACTCCTCACGCAGGAGTCGTCTCAGGACAGGGCAGTCCTAACTTTTATCGGAGCTGCTTACTCTGCTGCCGGTGCACTTAGTTGCGGCAGTCTGCTTCAAGAAGACAGATCGCTGAGATCTTCCCGCTCGAGGAGTCAGCCGGCCGTCTCCTGCCCCACGTCCGGGCGCCAGAAAACTGTGGACACTTTTTCTCTAGTGTCATTTCTTGTGACTGAAGACAGAGATATAATTAAAGTTAGTAAAAAATATTTTATTAATACACACCAGGCAAAGGTAAGAATGACAGAGAAGCACAGTCCTAGGACACCTGCCCTTCATCTGCGCCCAGGTGTCGGTGTCCTAAATCTTTTATAATGCTAAGCACAAAATTTTACCTTATGACTTTAGTTGCACAAGAATTTCAAGACATTACATCTTTACAATAGTTTTGTTTGGATCAGTAGTTACACAATTTTAAAGGTCATCAGTTGGGCACTTGTAACTTCTTGTTCGTTACAGAAAACAGAAGCTGCACTTGTCGCAAGACAGACTTCTCGTGGCCCTTGTCACGCACACCAGATTAAATCAATAACTGATTTTTATTTTTCCACAGCAGCAACAGCAAAATGGTAAAAAAAAAGGATATTAGGAATGGTAAAAAGAAGTTAGAAATAAATATTTCAGAAAAGAAAAAATACCCTAAGAGATTACTTCAGTATTTTTGTAGTAAACAAACAATAAAGCAGGAAGTAAAGCATATTAAGAGCAGTAACAGCGAAATCTCTAAATTTGCATTTGCAAGTTTTCACTGCTGAAGAAGTTGCCAACGTCATAACAGTCAGAGGGACTATCAAGGAGGAATTTAGTGATTTTTTAATTGGGGAGAGAGAAATGCTGCATACACTGGTCACACTACACGACTTTTCCAGCAATTTTCAAGTGCAGATTTAAATTGCATAATCTTAGTGAATCAGTCACAGTGCTCCTCCAATTATGTAGTTTGACATTCCCAGTGTCTCACTCAGACTGGTCTGTGACTCAGCCTAACAAAATAAATCACTTCGATTTTGTCTTAGGTTGTTGTTGTGGGCTCTTGTGACTGTGAAAGCTGACAAACCAATGAGAGCAGACCCAGAGGTACAATGCCTACAATTCAGCCATGAGTGAAGAATGAAACAGGGTTTTTTGAACTGTACAGACAGATGAGAGGCTTCTCTGTCTGAAGAACAGGTGTGTGCAAACTTCACATTCTTGGAAAGCCATTGTATAGGCATCAGCTCTTACAGGCAGCATGTTCATTGGCAGGCAGAATACTTACATGCCTTTGATACTTTCAGGACTGCAAGCTATGAACCATAAGCAAAGATTGAAAGAGTTGGAACATATTAGTTTAAGGAAACAGAACAGATTTAATTATTGAATATTATAAAGGGAATTAGTACAATAGATCCTAGCAGTTACTGAAAAAAGAGTCTACAAGCACACAGTTAGAAATTTGTTCAGGTAAACTTTTGCACAAACGTTAGAAAGCTATTCTTCAAAGACAAATGGAACCAGTTGCCAAGTAGTTGTAGATAGTAGAACTTTAACAAACTTCAAAACTTTACTTATTGAGAAATCATATTAACAGCATTAACAAGCTTGTTGGGCTTAATAATCTGTTTTGACTAAATTATTGTAATATTCTAATATAAGGCTATTTGAATAATGTTAAAATCAAATTAGATGCTCAGCCCAAACTGTCAAATATTACACAACATAATAATACCTTCCATTCATGTATATTTCACTTAATCGCCATCTCTCAGCTCCAGATGACTCTAGATCAGCAGATTTGGGCACTTGAGCCTGGCAATTGTTGATCATTTTTTCTGAGGATCCAACCAGCACATTTTCTCAATTCCACTATCCTCTTGGGGGCGTGGCATTCATACACTGTCTGTGTTGCTATATTCACATGTGTAGAATGATGGATTAGTCAGTTAATAAAACAAACATAGTTACCAGAGTTATCTCTCTTAAGCCAACCATACTATTTCATATTCCTCAGAAGCAGGGACCCAGAAAACTCAATGAAATGTGCCTCACGCATCTACTCACCCTTACCAGTTTATCTCTGTCCCTTACTTTCCACTGATCTATAGAGTTGAAAACAGAATGGCCTGCCCCACTTGTAATGCTACCTCCTATCAAGTCACCCAGTTGCGACTCATGAGATTCATAAGGGAGATCCCTGTTTGGACTGGCATTTGGCCAGGCTGCTTTTTCTGTCCCACAGACCTCAAACATCCTGTGTTACATTGACCTGCAGTATACTTTTATCTTGATCTTGTGGAGTTTCAGCTGGCTTGGGAGTACCTTATACTCTGTAGATTCTTTGCCTGTTTTTGCTGAACTTTTGACTCCATTATTGAATTGCTGTACATTATTATTATTTTATATGTGTAATTTATCCAAGGCATCTTCCAAGATAAGGATACATTGTAATTGTTTGTAGAGCATATGTGTTTTTTTATCATTGTAGCACAGGTGGTATTACTTTAACTTTTTTAGGGTTACATTGTGTGGCAGAGGCGGTAAGTTAGCTAATGCCTTAGCCACTATTCCTTACATGTACATGATCAGATAAAAAGTAACTTGCCCAACCTCCTGGCTCATTTTTATTCTAATCTGTATATTTTAAATGCTTATTGAAGATTTTTAGATATATATTGCATTCCTAATCCTGCACTGCGCTGTTTCCATAAGCTTGCAACTCTAATGTAAATGAAACCAAGGGGAACGAGACAAGGCAGAGGAAGGTCTCTCGCTTCAGCTTCGATTTTGGATTAAATAGCATTCTGTGATCTGTGAAGCACAGTGTTATAAATCTTCAGCTAAAGGCAGCTCACCAATCAAAGCTGCTGTTGTGGTTTTACTTAATTTAGATTCTGTGGAATTCATTGTTTCATTGAAATACGAGAAGCATATTGTGTATGTTAAACTTATCTTGAAATAAGCCACAGCTAAACTGGACATTGTTGATTTCAGTTGTATTTCGGTGTGCTTTCTAAAACACCATGTGAAGACATTTAAAACACTATATAAAAGTTGGATTTATTGAATGAGTGAGGCAGAGTAAAAGCAGGGAAAATCAAAGAAAGGAAGAGATCTGAGAGCAACTAATTGAAGGCAGGTAGACAATTGTATAAAGTAGCAGACTTAGAGCACCATATGTACTTAAAATGGAGAATTGGATCTGCAGCAGCAAAGTTCCAACATGCAGTAAGTGTTAAGGTTAGAAATTCCACTAAAGCCACAGTATAACAAAAAACCTCATGAGGCAGACTATGTGACATCTGATACTAAACTAAAATCTGCCCATTATTCCCTAGGGTGCCTAAGTAGGACTGCCTGTGGCCTACATGTATATTCAGTGTTTCCTGAGTCTGTAGATGACATCAGCACTGTAACAGCATTGTTTTTTTACTTTCCCTCTTTAGGGAGAAGTATTGCCTGATTTAAACAGGCTGAAAAGTAACAAATCATCAGGTCCAGATAATATTTATCCTTAATTGTTTCAGTAGGTTAGTAAGCACATATATAAACCCTTGAGACAATTTTTTGAAACTCATTGCACAATGGGGAAATTTATAAGGAGTGGAAAATAGCAAATATTATTCCATTATATAAAAAGAATAATCGGTAACTGTAAGCCAATAAGCTTAACATGCATCATGCGTAAATTTATGGAAGAAATTATCAAGGAGAAGATTGAGCAGCACATGGCAAGAACAGGAATGTTACTGAACAGTCAACATAGCATCAGATAGGGAATGTTGTGTTTTACTAATATGTTGTTATTCTATAAGAAAGCAACAAATACATACCATCAGAGAGATTCATATGATATTATTATTTTCAGAAGAAAACAATAATAATAATAATAATAAGGTCCCACATGAGATGCTGGGTATCAAACTAAAAGAAGTGGGAGGTCAGGGTGTAGTGTGTAGATGGGTGCTAAAATTGGCTCATACACAGGAAGCAGAGAGTTACTGTATGTTGTGAGGAACCCTATCTGAATTGGGTGATATTAAGAGTGATATCCCTCAGGGGTCAGTGCTAGGGCCGCTGCTATTTTTAATACATAAATAAATTGGATAGGAATATAAATAGATGGTTAAGTTTGCAGATAATATATTACTGTAAGCTAGGAGGATCCATTGAATCATTACAGAGGGACTTAGACAGCATACAGGTTTGGGCAGATTTGTGGCAGATGAAATTTAATGTAAGTAAATGTAAGGTATTACATATAAGAAATACAAATGTTAGATTTGCACACACAATGGGAGGTCTGAAAATCGAAGGTACACCTTATAAGGTGCATTTAGGAGTTGTAGTGACTCGTCACAATCCACTGC
This sequence comes from Polypterus senegalus, assembly GCF_016835505.1. NCBI lineage: Eukaryota > Metazoa > Chordata > Cladistia > Polypteriformes > Polypteridae > Polypterus > Polypterus senegalus. The sequence goes on from NC_053161.1 coordinate 873,721, forward strand.
CAGACAGTGTTCAGAAGCCAATATGAAAGCTAATTGGAGGTTAGGTTACATAGCACAATGTGTAGAGCAGAAGTCAACGGAGGTTATACTTAAGTTCTATAACGCACTAGTGAAACCTCATCTGTGGTACCGTGTGCAGTTTTGGTTTGAAGATTACAAAAGGACATAACAGCACTAGAAAAGGTCCAGAGAAGAGTAAATAGGCTGATTCCAGGACTGCATTGGATAAGTTATGAGGAATGACTGAAGGAGTTTAAACTTTTTCAATTAGGCAAAAGGAAATTAATAGGAGATATGATTGAAGTGTTTAAAATTATGAAGGGAATTAGTGTATTGGATTGAGCCTGTTACTTTAAAATGAGTTCAACATGAACACAGGCTCAGTTAGAATCCCAAATCTTACTAAGTTTGTCTTCACAGAGAGAACTATAGACACATGAAATAAGTTGCCAGATAGTGTTGTGGACAGTAGGACTTTATGGACCTTTAAACCTTAACTTGATATTATGTGGATAGGATTGGTGAGCTTTGTTGGGCTGAAGGGCTTGTTCTTGTCAGAAGTTTTTTTAATCTTCTAATATTTATCTTAGATACTCATTATAGGTACAAGATGTATATAGTGTATAGAAATGTTCTCATTTTAGCAACCCATAGGCTTATTTGGCCACTGTAGGAGTGAACTATGTCTATCTGTATGTCTGCCTGTGTATCAGAATGTGAATCTGTGGACAACTGATAAACAAATCACTCACTCAGAATGAAACCTAGCAGGATTATTACATTTATAAGTGCATTTCAACAGATTTACGTTCATAACAAATTATAATTATTTTATTGTGCCCCAAGTGAAATACAACTGGTGAAGCACTGGATCTTTTTTCATCAGAATTTATTCTTTCGTTACAATCCACAAAATATTAGCTTGCATTGTTTTAATGTTAATGTTTTAATTTATATAGGTCATTTAGGAAAACTTTATGAAAGCCTTGTGCAAATGAGACTAAATCAGAGTGCTTACCTAAACTAACTCAATGTGAGTAAGTGTGGATTTGTGCATGAGCGTGTTCTGCAGTGTTCTGCCTGTCTGCCTATACAAGGTTGATTCTTGCCTTTGTACCTGGTGCTGCTGGTTTAGGCTTTGGCCCCCATGATCTTGAGTTGGATAGTGTGGGTATAGATAATAAATAGATGGATGGATAGATGAAATACCCTTGAGTCAGTTATATGAACTTGTATAGACCAGGACATAGTTCACAATTGACTAAATATTGTGTGACATAAAATGACGTTGCACTTTTAAGTTTTACACCTTAAAAAGGAAATAAACAAATGGTTGATAGGTTACAAGTTTTATAGTTTGAAACTATGATTTATGAGAAAGAAACGAGAGTCCAAAGTACACAAAAATTATTAAAAATCCTAATTAGACGCTGTTTTACAGTACACAGTGCCTTTGATTTGTGGAGTTCAGTTCAACTAACGTCATTCTTAGGCTGTCAAGAGCCTTTGGGAGGTCACTTCACGAATGTTGAGCACACTTTCTGACTCCATATTACAAGAAGGACATATCACTGCTGGAGAATGTCCAGAATGGAGCTGCTAGACTGATTCTAAGACTGTGTGGTTTGAGCTATTAGAAAAAAGTGAAGGGAATACAATTGAATTTTTCTTAATGTTCATTTCAGCTGAAGGAAACCATCTATCTGGGAGAATTGCTGTGAAAGAGGAATTTTCTAATATGGGAATCATTTACTTGTGTTAATATTTTACATGTACAGAACCAACTTTTTGTGACATTCTACAGAAAAAAAAACCTTATTACAGACAGTCTGCAATAAATGAACTTGTGCAAAGAGACTGCTTTTTGAACTTTGTGACCTAACGTGGTATGTGAAACTCAAGGGAATGAGACATAAAATTTAAAACTTTTCCTGTAAGTCTCTTCACTTTTGACTCAGACTTTTGCTCAGGAATCTGTGAGACATATTTGTCACTGAGGCAACTGTTGATAAGCTGAAGGAAAATGAAGCAGCACGTGTGACTATGAAATACCTGCCATTTCCCAGAATCAAGCTCCACCGTTGATTAGGTGTGTGACTTGAACTGAGCTGTCACTGTGTTATTTACTGTTTCAGGTTATTCGTGAGGTCTTTCATTTTCTTTTATTTTTTTCTCCAGCATTTGGAGTTTTTTTTTGTTTTTTCTGTCCACCCTGGCCATCGGACCTTACTTATTCTATGTTAATTAATGTTGACTTATGTTTATTTTTTATTGTGTCTTCTATTTTTCTATTCATTTTGTAAAGCACTCTGAGCTACATTTTTTTGTATGAATATGTGCTATATAAATAAATGTTGATTGATTGATTTCAAAAATGAAGAACTTCCGGGCATAGTAGGGGTTGCAAGCCAGTGTGGTCCTTCAGAGTCTGTCTTCATGTTTGTTGTTACAAAGGTACCATACGTTTCCCAGGTTACTCCGCCATATTAGAGAAAAATCTTGCAAGTTTATAATCTTAAATTTGTATTAGGTGAGTGTTGAAAAATGGATGGATGTGTTTTATTTTTATTTGAGGATTCTTTAACTTGTTGTAAGCAATAGGCGACTCAGTCATGGCAACAAAAAACCAAGAATAATGCCAAAGAACAAAAAATGTATAGAAAAAGTGTCTGTTGGAAAGCAATTCAAAATACGCAAGGGAGGAATAAGCAAAAGAGGTAATCAATGTACAAATTGAAACAAAAAACAATCAGTGTCTTGTTAAAAGTAGTTTGGTATTATTTTGTTGAACATCTTTAAATATCACTATAGTTATTAACATTGTTAATTTTCATCACTGTTTTCAAAAAGGCATCTTGCCAGCATTTTGTGCCCTGTTTTACATGGGCATAACTTTATTCTTGACAGCACTGACTTTAGCCACATGGACTAACTTTTGATACTGTAAAAGATGACAACACTCATGACCTGGCCTTGAGTTAAATCAAGCAAATTACTTTGCAATAGTTAGGGACTGGTGTACTCAACAAAATAAATAATTTATAGGACTCAGGTTAATAACTGACTTAATTGTGAATATTTTTTCTTTTAGTTTTGATTAACATTTTGGATGAATTGTTTTGATCTTCTAAAATACATGCTGAAACCCTTGTCTGTCTTTAAACCACTCTTTTGGATTACTACAAAATATGTATTTTAAATTCTCCATAGCAGAATCAATTTCCAGGTCTCTTTGCAACTTACATTTTGTCAAAGGAGCTCAACATAAAACCTGCAGTCTTGTCTATACCAGTCCATACTGTGAGTCCTTGGTTGCCCATTTCAGTAAACTTCTTCACTACACTTTACTATGATAATGGACTCCAATATCACCTCTAGTCCCTCTCTCTGTCTTTTACCTCCTCAACAGAGAGATTAATGTTTTATTGCGTACATGAGCTCCAACTCTTATTAAAAGGGCCAGGCACTAATGGTAGCCCCCAGGTGACCTGCATTACATAATAGAGGTCACCTATTCATATGGTAGATTACCTCTCTGAAACATTTATCAGTCTAGCATGTCTGTCTATAAAGAGTAATTACTTATATAGAAATCTTTCTTCTTATAGAGTAGTGTTTTACAACCTGTCTGGTGTCTGACCCACTTTTTACCATGAAAGCGTCTTTGTAGCCCACCAAGGGTGGGAATAGGAGACACCATCAGATTAGAGAAGGGGTCCATCAAGGAACCAAGGGTGAATCAAGCGAGATCTTCAAAGCAGGTGGAGCCCCTCCTTGGTGAGTGAATTAAGGGGACCTGTGCGAGAACCACTGCTACTCAACTTGACCAGTTAACATAATAAAAAATAGCAACTTGTATTCCACCAGGGGCAGCCAATGACCAAAAGGTGGGTCGCAACTCAGTGGTTGAGAATTATTGTTATAGAGGACATAACACCCCCGGCCTTCTTTCTGCACTGCAATAACTGCACTGCCATGATATAGTTCACTCAAATTTATAGTTGTCTCTCTTTTTACAATGCCATACTTCCTGAAGTTCACTCAACCACATTTATCCAGATCATGTTGTACATTCATTGCCTTGGCTACAATGTCTTTTCCTGAAAAAGTAATAAAAATGATATCCATGTGTGTGTGTATGTGAGTGTGTGTGTGTGTGTGTGTGTGTGTGTGTGTGTGTGTGTGTGTGTTTATCAACAGTAGTCTTCAAGCCAACACTTTGCACATTGTACACACATAATCTTTTCCTGTTGCCACTTCAATTGCAAGTCTGAAAACAAGAAAGGCCTTTTGCTGAAAACTAGTTGAGAGCAGGATGGAGATAATCATTTTGCCTTTTTATATAGTGCCTTTCATCTATAAGGTGCTATACAAATAATACCATCCAAAGAATGAAGACAAGTTTAGCAGATGACTTAAATTCACAATCAATTACAGAGAAATAAAAAACAATACACTGAGATCTGGTTAGGCTAATCTGGGATAATAATATGCCTGGGTGGGAATGAGTGTTGGCATTGTTTCCAGAGTTGGTTTCTGTTTCGTGTCCAATACTGATGGGATGTACTCTGGCCCAATATGACACTGAATTAAATTATGCTGCATCAATAATACATCAATGAATGAATCTAGAGTATATGTGTAATTATTCTTGTAGCAATTATTAAATGGATCTATTGGAGTTAACGTTCATAAAGTTGAATTGTGGTTGATGGAGGCACTCTTAAAGATTTGACAAAGAATCAGTCGTTGTCTACTTCAATATTTTCTGCCCAAAAATAAAGTTGTTGTTGATCAAATACCTCTTAAGTCAACAGTATGAAGCCATAGCTTACAGATGTCCCTTGTGGACATATGGAAAGACAGACAATAACTAGACTGGGAGTTGAACCCAGGTCAGTGGAGATATTATAGAGTTTGTTGTTGTCATTGTGCCACTATGCAGTGTCTGCAAGAGTGTGTCTATATGTCAGGCCAAACAAGTGCAACCAATATGATACTTGAGTAAAAATGAAAAAAATTACAGAAAATGATTTGTTGTTCCAAAATATGCCCACATGGATAATCAGGTAAAACATCCATGGTTAGCAATATAAATGGCAATGCCTTATGGCATGGATGTGCAAAGCTGCTTTTGACACATCCAGTATTTCACAACTGTTTCTCCAGGGACGGAAAAGTTGTTGAAGGGTGTAAGGCAAATTGTACTTGGCATCTCAGAATTTCCCATACATGCTGAGGGGCATGAATAGGAAGATTACATCATGTCAGCAGTTAGTATGATAAAGGCATTCCAGAATATGAAATACAATGGAAGACAGAATCTTATCAATGTAACTATGTGCGTTCAAATATAGGTGAGTGGCTATTATAAGTGAAGGCTGTTAATAATCCATTCCTACCAGTGTGTTCTGAATATGCAATGTGCTTTCTATTGTGTGTTTTTCATATGTGTGAATCTAGTGTAAATAAGTAGCAGAGAAGCCTTGGCAAATGTGACCCAATAACAGCTAATGGCATTCCAGGCTTTACCAATCCAGAGCCTATATATGGTATAAATGTATGAGTCGTACACATTATTTATGTGTGTGTGTATGTTTATATGTTTTAACATCTTTAAAATGGACATACAATCTATACTATTGAATGTCCTCATTTAATGTTTTATAAACACTAGCTCTGGTTGGCATGACATAAATAGACCAATACTGTATCTTGCAATTCATAAACCTCTATAGGAATACAAACTTTTTGCAAGGAACACTTTTTGATCCTTTATGTATGACACCATCTTGAATTTGACTTCAGGGTTTCTCTTGATTTCAGTGAAAAAACAAAAACACAGCATGTGTGCCAGATATCTGAAATGTTGTTTCTGATGCAGGATCTTGCAGTGTTTGTCATGAATCTTTGTAAAACTTTGTTTGATGCTGGTTATTTTGAACTTCTGGAGTGTGTCAGTAAGCCTTCCGACAGACATGTTCTGTTAATGCATCATGACTGAAGTGAATATTTAACATTAGCTGCATTCATTGTTCAGACGTTGCACTTCAAAACACCATTTTACCATAAAGAAACCATGTATCCAAACTGCTTTGAATTTGCAATTAAAGGTCAAAGAATACTATCAAAGTTTTGGAAACATTAGAACATACAAAGATTTACAAAACAACATCCCTTCCTTTGTGCACAGTTTTGCAGTTTTTATTCACTTGCAGACAAGACTTCATTTTACTCATTTCACAGAGCACTGCCATGACAAACCTACTCATTGCATTAGAGTTTTTTCAAACATTGTCTAAATGCTTTGCTGCTTCTGTGGGTTTTGTTTTAATTGAATGCACATTGCCTGTTACAGGGTCACAGAGTGTCTTATTTCTGAATAGAATGCCAGTCCATTGCCGGGCAGACATATTTTTACAGCTGCCAGTTACCTCAATATAAGAAAGTTCCTTGCAGATGTAGGGATAATGTGCCAACTCCACATGTTAACCCATTCAGATATGAACCCTAGTCCCTGGTGGGTCATTTTGTTGTTAACTACTGCCATGTTAAGATGCTGCAGATGTTTTATCAGACGGTTGTGGCGATTGCCCTCTTCTACGCGGTGGTGTGCTGGGGAGGCAGCATAAAGAAGAAGGATGCCTCACGCCTGGACAAACTGGTGAGGAAGGCAGGCTCTATTGTAGGCATGGAGCTGGACAGTTTGACATCCATGGCAGAGCGACATGCACTGAGCAGGCTCCTGTCAATAATAGAGAATCCACTGCATCCACTGAACAGTATCATCTCCAGACAGAGGAGCAGCTTCAGCGACAGACTGCTGTCATTGTCCTGCTCCACTGACAGACTGAGGAGATCGTTCCTCTCCCACACTATGCGACTCTTCAATTCCACCCGGGAGGTAAACATTAACATTATACAAAGTTACTGTATTGTCTGTTATACATACATTTGTATGACTCTTTAATTTAATATTGTTTTGTTATTGTTTTTTATCAGTATGCTGCTGCTGGAGTATGTGAATTTCCCCTTGGGATTAATAAAGTATCTGCCTATCTAAGAACAAATGAACCAGCTGAAAGCCAAAGAGAAGTTGGGGTGCGACCCTGTTTACTGCCAAAGTCCAAAAAAAAAGTTGTTGTATGGTGGTACAACAGAAAACTGGTGAAATAAATGCCTATGTACCCTACTAGACCTGTCAGAGAAATTGACTATCTTGAGCAGGGCACTGCCAGGGAGCTCCATCATCCATGAATGCTTTCCCCATTCTGAGGCGGGGCTTCTTAGAGTGTAGTAGGTGGGGTGTAGTTGCCCTCACTGGGCATCTTGCCAGCACTGCAGGGAAAAAAAAAAAACCAATAATGTTAGTGACAGCCTGGTATAGAATTACGTACCCTACCAGAGCCTATAAGGTGAACCTCAGATGACGATGCATGACACTACACATCAAGTAAAAACAGAAGCTGCTAGTTATTGAACTCTATGTGTCAATTTTCAAGGTAACAGTAGAAACCAAACAGCTAGAAGAGGATGTTGCAACCAACAATGCAGACAACCAATGTGAATACGGAGTAGACAGATTCTTGAGTAGAAGGGGAGGAGTTTGGAGAGGTCAGCCTTGATGTCAGTTGGCTTTAGACGGGTCTTCTTCTGTAATTATTTTGGGAACAGAAATTGTTATAGCATACAGTTAAACCCCCTCTCAGTTCTTCCAAATTTTCTGATAAATCAGACAATGTTCCTTACAGACTGTGACAGGAACCAAGATCGGAACCCTGTCTAATAAAGATGTGAAGCAGCAGGTTTAACCAGTGTACCTCCCATGTACTGTACCTCCACTAATTTTTAATAAATGTAAATACATTTTCCCACCATTTTTATTTTGGCACTCAGATACTTTTATTTCACTCCAATCCAGGAATTAGTTCTTACTGCACCGTTTCAAAGCTTCTCCATCTTATCGTGAAGATATCAAAATGAAATCTATCATCATTGTTCATCAAGTTCTCCTTGCAGGGTTGTGTTGAAGGTCTCCTAGACAAGGGTGGGACATTTATCTGGAGATTATGCTTCTGCCAGAAATCTTACTGCTTTGATTCAGTCTTGCTGTTGTGCCAATTCTTCACTCAATTCGAGTCAGCCGAGAATAGTATACCACATTCAGACAATTTACCAAAGGAGATCTGTCAGCACTTGAAGGCTATTGATGTTTGTGAGCCACTGCAAGGAACCATGGGATGAGACTGGCAGCGTTTTGTAACTACTGCCTTGTACTTTTGCATTATGAAGTGCTGTGAATCACTCGTCTGACAGCTTCAAAAACAGTTCCTGAAAGAGACACGGCACCTGCTGGCTTGTTTTTTCATCAGTGCTGTTTTAAATAATATTAAGTGATAAAAGACATCCAAACTTATATGATTCAATCATTTGAAATAAGCAATCAAGTTTGAAGAAATGCAAAACAGAATAATCATGAACAATATCCTCCATCCTGTGAGAATGACTAACTAGAACTAAGCAGATTATCAATACCTTTAATTAAATCACATTGAATTGCTTTATTCAGTTACATCTTCCTAATACAACCTTGTTTTAATGCCAGAATGTCAGATTCCACTGGTTAAAGATCAAAAAGTCATTGCAACTTGTAATTAACACAAGGCCCAGAAGTTTAAGCAAACAAAAAACTTCCAAAGTTTTCAAGATACATTTTATGCATAGAATGACTCCCTCACAAAATGTAGAGTCGAGTCCATACACAGGGTTCATGACAAATCCACTAGAGGGCAGCAGCTTCCCAAATGTCATATGCACATTCCTGGCAAGGCAGCTCACTGTTTCCAATAAAGAGCAGGAAAGTGCATGCATGGATGACTGGCTCTTCATTTCGTGACAAGCTTTGTAAAAGGCTTGCTTTTCGGATTCATTTTTACTATTCCCTTATGTTTAGACCTCCTAATGAAGTATAAATATGTGTTAACTTTATCATTGGGTGGCACAATGGCGCAGTGGTAGCGCTGCTGCCTCACAGTTAGGAAACTTGGGTTCACTTCCCGGGTCCTCCCTGCACGGAGTTTGCATGTTCTCCCCGTGTCTGCGTGGGTTTCCTCCGGGCGCTCTGGTTTCCTCCCGAAGACATGCAGATTAGGTCGATTGACGATTCTAAATTGGCTCTAGTGTGTGTGTGTCCTGTGGTGGGTTGGCACCCTGCACAGGATTGATTCCTGCCCTGGGATTGGCTCCAGCAGACCCCTGTGTTCGGATTCAGCAGGTTGGAAAATGGATGGATGGAACTTTATAATTTGTCTTGTCCTGAATAGTACATTATATCATATACTCATAGCTCAAAAACAGAAGGTAATTATATATAGTATATATACATTCAATCTAATTACATTTTATATTGTGTATTTCTAATTTTATTTTTGAAGCTTAGTATACATTATTAAGTAACACAGTCTGTTCCAACTTTGCTTCAAGACAGATAGAGGGTTTTAAAGTAATCAACACAAGGGACATCTATGAAAATTATTTGCTTCCTTTAATTGCTACAGAACATCTATAGCCTGTAACATATAAGTTGTTCACTGAAGAAGTTCCTTTTGTAATATTCTGATATTTCTCTTTTTTCAATTTTTGTTAACCTAACGTTTTGGCAGTGTACTGCTTAATATTTACCATTGTAGGTCATTCATTGCATTTCAACTAATTAAATTTTAAGAAAAACTGGAAAAACTGAAGTGTTTTAAAAAGTAGTGTATATATATCATAAAAAGGAGAGCAGGAGACACAAAATGGTTTGGGGATGGCCAGCCCATATTCTGAAGGTGCAGCAAAAAGAAAACGTGGTTACAATCAAGTTCAAATAGGAACTGGTTACATAGGCTAAACAAAGACTTTTATATGGTGGAGGCAGGAAGAGGATGGTCCAGGAAGGCCGGAAGGAGGAAGTGATGTATTGGGTAGGTGGAACATAGACATATATAGGTAGACGCCGCATTCACTGTGTTGCCCAGTCGACATGATACATCAGTGCATCCGCCCTATTGCGAGTGGCAAAAGTGCCATTTAAACTGATACAGGTAGACATGGAAACCGGGTTTTCTGATGAAAAAACAATAACATTTAAAACAGTATTGTTTACATACAACAGATTTTTGTGAATAGTTTAAATACAATTATTTATATCCATTTATACACAAATAATGGCAATTATTAAATAATAATAATAATTATAATTAATAATACTAATAATAGTAATTATTATTACTAAGTAAGTCCTTCCATACAAGTAACATTTCTCAGACTGCCTTCTTCTATCTCCGAAAGATTTCTAGACTTCGTCCTGTTCTTACGCAACACAGTACTGAAGTATTGGTTAATGCCCTAGTCACCTCACGTATAGATTACTGTAATGCTATTATATCTGGCATCCCACAAAAACATATCCATCGCTTACAACTTCTTCAAAATTCTGCTGCCAGGATAATAACATAAATTGATCTAAATCCACTGAACATATTACACTTATTCTCTCTCAATTCACTGGCTCCCTGTTAACTACCGAATACAATACAAAATACTGCTCTTAACATTTAACGTTCCCCCCTACCTCACTGATCTCCTACAGACTTACACTCCCTCTTGCTCACTAAGATCGTCATCTGCAGCTCTACTTTCTGTACCACACATCAAATTCTGTCCTATGGGAGATCGAGCGTCTCTTGGGAATCCTCTTCCCTCTCATATACGTCAGCTCGATTCTATAACACATTTTAAAACTGCCCCCAAAACTTATCTTTTCAAACTGACATACCAATTATGAATTTTGCACTGTAACTGACAGTTATCTTTATTTGCTAATTATTGCTTTTTGATTTATCATTCTCTTGTTTATATTTTACTAATGTTGTTTAATTTTATTGTAAGGTGACCTTGAGTGCTAAGAAAGGCGCCTATTAAATAAAATGTATTATTATTATTATTATCATTATTATTAATTATTGAGATGAAAACTTGACCAATGTCTGAAAGTCAAAATAGTAACACTGCAACTGGCAATCTGGTGTTTCTTTTAACAGTGAAATGATACACTCAATGACAAAAACAAACAATTTTATTGAATACAAATTGGCTTAATAATTTCTGAAAACATTTTACTCATGCGGCTCTCAATCTTTCTCTTTCTCTCTCACATACACACAATATTGTTACTTAAATATATACAGGGTAGGATCTAAAATCCTTGAAACAGATCTGTTTCCGTGTGTTGCCACTCTGTAATTTGAGAGTATTCAGTCAGGTAATATGGTGCAGCCTTAGTTTGTGGAAGACAGACACAACTAAAGACATGAGCATAAAATGATGATTGTCAATTTCAAACTGTGTTTCTTCAATGTGCTCCTTGACAAAAAAAAAAAAAACACATCATATGAACCAATCTCAGCCCGAACAAACTGATTGATCAAAGATACACTGACAGCTTGCCCTAATGTCGACTGTCGGATAACACGCTCAGCTACTTTGACCACCTTGACTGTACCCTCAGAAGGAATCATCAAACCTCCTTTGTTTTGTAATGTGAGCAAGTGGTAGCTTTGAACATATGATGCTGGAACAGCATCTGTTACCAAACTAGCACGGCACACAGGACAGCTTTCTCAAAATCCCGTCTACCTCCCACTGCTTCCTGAGGTGGATTTCTTTGGGAAACCTTCAAAGTCTGAGAAATGTTAACAGCTAACAACAATCTACATCAGGCATGTCAAACTCACTACCATTGGTGGGCCGCTTCGACTGCCATACGTGGGTCAGCGGCCCGCACTATAACAAATACTGTACTATTGTACTATTATACTATTATACAAAGTTACTGTAGCTTTCTTTCCAATACTGTAGAGAAGAGCCAAGCAAAATGACACCTTTTATTGGTTAACTAAAAAGATTACAATATGCAAGCTTTCGAGGCAACTCAGGCCCCTTCTTCATGCAAGATGTAATTTCCAAAACTGAAAACTTTAAAAAATGTAACACTTAAAGTTTAAAGAAAAGCAGTTTATTTCCATACAATCTCCATACAACAGCGTACAATTAGAGTCTTAGCCTCTTAGCTAAGTCCTTATATTATTATATTATATTCATTATATTCATTGCTTATATAGGAGTCTTACATTGTGAGATCTATTTCTTTTGTCCTGACACTTGGCATCTCTTGTTAGTAACCAGTTCGTCAATATCAGGCTTTAAATCTTGTGCAGCTGCAACTTTTATGAGGGATGAAAGGTGCTTGACAGTAAGTCTTGAGCAATGTGGGGTTTTGGTAGCTTTCATTAACGAAAACAATTGCTCACAAAGGTAAGTGCTTCCAAACATAGACAGTACTCTTGATGCCAACTTATGGATCTGCACATACGAGGGTGGCAGGTAAGCATACAAGCCTGGCATGCCAACTTCGTTGTATTTTGCCATCAGAATAGAATCTGACTGCAGTTCATTCAATTCCATTTGGATATTCTCAGGCGCATTCTCAACGTTGTAAGAGTATGGTGACGTAAACAGCACAAATTCCTGTTCGTGTGAACTGAAATCTCGAAAACTCTCACTGAATTCATTGCTCAGTAATACAAGTTGGAAAACAAATCCTACAAAAATCTAATTTTAATTTACTAAGTTTACTTCAAAGTTTATATTGTAAAATAAGCCAATATGCAAAAAGCCCCCTGACCTACACTAATTATACAAACTCAAAATCACAAAAGTCTGTTAAGAAACAACTCACCAACTTCTCGTGTCCACTTCAGATCTTCAGCTGTAATCTGCACTAACTGTTCGCTGCAATACTAACACAAAATTACATAAAACTAGAGCAAAAAAATGTGAAAATATGCAAGCTATTACTACTCGTAATGGATAGTTCTGCCCAGTGGCCAGTCTTAGCAGCCCAGCCAGTAGTGTATCCCAGTGGTCCACAACCTTTTTGACACCAAGGACCGCTTTACTAGAAAGAAATTTTTCCAGGGACCGGTGGGTTGTTGGAGGTTGGAGTTTTGGGGTGATTTTGGGTGGGTTTGTAGGGCAGTTTTATACACAATTTACATTACATTTCTATTATTCTTAAGTTATAATTTAGTAATAGAAATTATACAGCTTACCATAATGCAGAATCAGTGAGAGCCCTGAGCTTGCTTTCCTGCAAACAGATGATCCCATCTGGGGACGATGGAAGACAGTTACACGCGAACTGTGTTGCTTATGTTCAGTCTACTCTGTAATCTCGTTTTGGTTGCTGTCACTGCAGAAAATGTGCCTCACAAAGATAGGATGTTGGAAATGGAAGCAGCTTCAATAGCTTCTTTTTCATTATTTTAATCTTCTCCTGTCTACAAGTTATGCTGACGAGAATTTTTCTCAGCATTTCCTTACATTTTCAGGGTGCAAATGATGCCCAAATCCAATGGCTGCAGCACTGCCGTGGAATTGGGTGGGAGGAATTCAGCGTGAATTATCTAAATGCGGAAGCATGTTGTGGTCAGCACAGTTACCCTTTTCTTCTTCTTCATATTGTTAGGTTTCTGAACTCTTTTGTGATCTGGGATCTGGGACCCCCCCCACCCAACGGGAACAACACGCAGAAGTGCGTCCTGAAGCGCTATTGCCGCGTGTGAGATTGTTTGTCTGGGTCCCAAGAGAGTTTAAAAACCTCATATTTTCTTGAATGAGTGCCGTATTAATAGGAATGTTTCTTGAACAAGCATCACTGCAACCACATAAAAACGGCTGTTTCGGCATCTTCAAATGCAGCAGTTCGCATACATTTGCAACCCGAGATTTTTCTTCTTTTTTGTATATAACAAGTATGCCGTTTCTATAGAAGGGTGACAATGAGTTAAATTCCAATGGATATTTTTCAAATGTTGATGAGCAATAAGGAAAAGGTATCACTTAAAACCACACAAAACAAAAACAACAAAAAAACAGTACGAGGAAAGTTCGAAGAAAGAACATTTTTTACAGTGTTTCTGTTTGGGGATTGTTGTGCAAATGTCCACAACTGAGCTGTGACCACAGAACTAACTTCTCTGTGGATGATTCATTCAGGCATTTTAAGGTCACTTCGTTGTAATGAAAGTATCTGCTGCTGAATGTACTTCGTAGTAACGAGATTTCTGTGGACTCGTGTCATATGGGGAAACTGTAGAAATATAAAAATACTTCATTATAATACTCTCACCGCGGTCTCTCCTCTCTCTGCGCCGCTGCAAAAAGTATTTTTTTTTTAAATTCCCATTTGATTCCACTCTACTTCTTGATGATTTATATTTGCATTGAGTTATCTTGTAAAGAACATTTTTATTCTTTTCTGCCACTTTTTATACACACACACACAAACATCTATATGTGGGGCAGTGGTTAAAATTTTGGAATTCAGACCCTGAGGATGTGGGTTCAAATCCCACTACCAGAGGTGGGTAGAGTAGCCAAAAATTGTACTCAAGTAAGAGTAGCGTTACTTCAAAATAATATTATTCAAGTAGAAGTAAAAAGTAGTCATCCAAAAAATTACTCAAGTAAGAGTAAAAAAGTAACTACTCAAATACTGAGTAACTGTTTGATCATAATAAATGATTTATTTTTTAGAAATGTAATAAGACAGACTAAAATATAAAATAATGTTCCAAATCTCAGTTTTTCACACCAAAGCTTTTGAAGCCAATACCTTCAGTAGGTAAAAGTGCAAACTACATACAGTGACAAGATATACTGTACACTGACAGTATAATACTGCATATTCACTTGCCCTCCAAATAGCACAGCTGATAGAAAATAACATTAGAACAAGGCAGCTTGTGTACATACAAGAAGTCTCACTTTACCTTGACTGTCTGTGTCTGTGCATGTTTGGTTAAAATGTGCTTGTTCTTCACTCAGTGAAGTGATGTTTAAGCTTCAGCAGGAGTTGGCTCTCAAGGTTCCTGCAGTAAAGGTGTGACCGTTTACCAGTGATCAGGGGCCTCATGTATAACGCCGTGCGTAGAACTTGCACTATAACATGGCGTAAGCACAAAAGCTGAAATGTGCTTACGCACAGAAAAATCCAGATGCAGGAATCTGTGCGTACTCCAACTTCCACGTTCTTCCGCTACATAAATCCCGATCAGCGTGAAAACTAACGCTCGTGGACGCGCATTATGTAACGCCCCAAATCCTCCCAGAATTACGCCTATTTGAATATGCAAATCAATATAAATCGCCCTTAAGTGCAGCCTTCTGTGAAAAGACAATGGGAAAAGCACGGGGAAAATATAAGAATTTTAGCAAATACCAAGTGGAGGCAAAGGAAAAACATACTATTTGTTCAAATAAACCGTGGTATAATCAACAAAAGGAAGTTGATCGAGTGACATAGCGTGCTGGAGAAACTTGAAAGCTCACATTCACAAAATCGCACAGTGCTGGAAATAAAAAAGAAGTCACATATCAAAGTCGCCGTGAAAAGCCGAGTTGTAAGCCCACTGTCTGAGTGTCATATGAAAGCTTATTAGGGTACAGAGAAAAAAGGCACGCGGTGAGGAAAAAGCACGAAATGTCAACTTCAATCTCGACATTTCCACTTTAATCACGTAGTTTATTTTGTCATTGAAGTAGAACATCATAAACCTCATCTTAAAATCGTTTAATTAACCAGTTTCTCAAATCACATCGTAATTAAAGTAGCACGTTAAATGCTTTGTTTTGTATTTGATCTTCTATGTGCTCTATGTGTGTGAATCACTACTTGCTTTTTAAACCGGCTCTCTTCCTCCAACTGGACACAGAATCAATTACATTCGTAATATTACAGTTCTCTGAATAACTAAAATACTGAGATGTATACGTGATATCATTTTCATGATGATAGGAGTTACAGCACGTTATTAAACATGTGTTTCACTTCGATGAAATAATTTATTGCAGCAGTAATCAGGGGCGGCTCTAGGCTTGTGGTGGCACTGGGCAGAGGAAGAATCGGTGGCTCCTTCGCCTGCCCATCAGTAAGGTAGCTTATGCACAGTGGATGGCTGCATAGCCGCCTCGTGCTCATGACACAAGCATTTAACTTTTGCCGAAATTTGTCGCTGTGATTTTAGCTGTGTTGTTATTTTCTCTTTCTGTTTTATATTCAATATATATTGGCGTAGCCGTCACTGCAGTCAGTGCTTTTTTTTCTCCAAGTAACCGATCGCCATACAATCAGCTCTGTAATAGGCGTTAAGCCATCTGTAAGCTTAGCGCCGATTCTTCAAAACGTTTAAAGAACATTGAAATGTCTTCGTAGTACATGTTTAATTATTCTATCCTTAACGACACACCCAGTGAAGAATATAGATTATTTAAATGAAGTTAAAGTTTTATCTGTATAATTTAATAAACATATTTTGCTGAATTTCACCTTATAAATGATATCGTTTCTGTTTCTGAACCGCGAGGTCCGTACAGGAAAGGCTTTAAAACGTTTTGCAGCGGCTGAGACAGTGTGTCCTTGAAGCTGTATACCGATAATTCCCTTTCCGATCAGCTGCTGCTGTGATTCACACTCAGATACAGTGATATAAATACTCTGAGTGGTGCAGTGAGAGAAATATTGAAAAGGATGATCCGCTGTGGCAACTCCTAACAAGAGCTGAAAGAAGAAGAAGAAGAAGAAGAAGTGAGAGTAACAACGCTAAAGCAGTTATGGTATTTGGAATACTATGGCTATTCCCTGGACCATTATATTGTTACAAGTTAATTACAATCAGATGCATTACGCTAATAAACAATATGCGGTTAGTTTTGGTGTATTTATAAAGCCGCGTCAGGAAAATAAGGTGTAACCACACAGGAACAGTAGCACTGCTTTGACGCTGGGTGCCGCCAGTCTGCAAAACCGGCGGAGAACTGCGTCGACAAGGCATGAGGTACCGTGGAAAAGTCGTGGCTTTACGCCAAGTGTAGGTTTTATACATCGCGATTTGAACGTGGAAAAGTTCTTACGCAACATTTCTGTGCGTACGCACCGTTTATACATGAGGCCCCAGGAGCCCTGTATGACAAAAAAGTCTCTCACAGGCTGCAGACGCAGGAAGTTTGTGTGTGGTCATGTGACTGCATGGCTACGTCTGAAATGGAGTTATGTGATTATTGTTGCTATGTCTGTTTGGTGAAACTGAGTCATTTGAATATTGTTGCTATGTCTGATTGGTAAAACGGAGTCATGTGATTATTGTTGCTACGTCTGATTGGTTAAACAGTCATTCAGTAGATCCACTGGCGACTTCTCTCCAACTAAAGTATAGCGTATATATAAAGGTGTACATGAAAAAAAGTAACAAGTCGGGTGTTGCTCAATGTAGCGGAGTAAGAGTAGAGTTTCTTCTTCACAAATGTACTCAAGTAAAAAGTATGGTGCAGTAAAACAACTCGTAGAAGTACAATTTTTTTAAAAAGTTACTCAAGTAAATGTAACGGAGTAAATGTAACTTGTTACTACCCACCTTTGCCCAATACTGACACTGAATGACCATGAGCAAGTCACGTCAGCTGCCAGTGCTAAGTCACCATGGATAAAGGCATCAGGAAAAAATAAAGTAACAATAATAGCATACAAAGAAGGAGCAATTCCAAAATGCAATGCGAGAAAGAATTTGGAACTTGCTGTGCCAATTAGAAACTCATTCAACACAAGGAATAAAATTATAAACAAACTTGCTACAAATATTGAAAAAGTACAAACTACCAGTGCCGCTTTAGACATGTTTGATAAATAAAACCTGTGTTTTGCTTCTTATAGTGCGATACAACTTCATCCTGTTCAACTCAATATCACTGTGTTTGCTGTAAAGTATTGCTTATACACTGTTATGTATGTTTGTTGTGAATTAAAGTAATGTTGGCTTTTATTTGAATTGTAATCCTACGCTCTTAAAAATAAAGGTGTGAGAGTGGCTCAGCATAACAATGCCTTACGGCAGCGGTGGCGAACTCCTGGCCATTTCAATTCTTACCATCTTCTTAATTAGTGACCAGTTTTTGCTGCTGATTACTTATTTTAATTAGCTTGTCTTAGGCCCCATAGTTGTTCCTTTTTCTTTAATTAGCAGCCAAACCATAATGAGACACAAACCAAGCCACCACATGACCAGCACCCCTGTGCCCATTACACAGTATCTGAAATTAAAGAGAGATGATGCTCTTGGTAAGGTTGATCTCTCGGGTCACAAAAACATTTTGATGGCGCTCTTAGCAAGAACAGAAAAACGACAGTTTTCGAATTGTGTGCTGTGGCAGAATGAGAGCAGCAACAAGCCATAGAATTAAATAACAGGTTTAATTAACAGCAAGAACTGACTTCTCATTAAGAAATTGGTTAGTTTGAAGTCCCAGTTTAGCTGGTCATCTGTTAGCTCTTTCACGTCTCATTTCTGCTTGGCTGTCATTTAATGAAGAAAGGAATCAATTCAGAGGGCCAAACTCTTCTAACAGGGCTATTAAAGTGATGGGGAAAAAGTTAATTAGCAGTGAAAACTGTGCACTGATTAGGAAAAGGGTTAGAATGAAAACATGTGGCCACTGCAGCACTCCAGGCCTAGAATTCACCACCCCTGCCTTAGCAGAACCATTTTTGGTTTAAAAAAAAAAAAACATCAACATGATGGTTTCAGAAAGGACCTTTATTTATTTAGATCCGTAACTGGCTCCATACAGTAAATAATCATGAAGAGATGGTAACAGATATGTCAAATCACAATGGGTTCCTGACTTTAAAAGAACTTTTACTGCATGTGTACAGTTACTGGATTTTCCTAATCTGTTAGTTTCCTGCTTCATAGCCTACCATACATTATTAAAGATTTTGTTTTTTTTCTACATATTAAGAAGTTTTTCAAAGCACAAAGAACTAGCTTCGCAAAGACCCCTTCCCAGAATTAAATGGTGCTGTGTGAAGCAATGGTTCTATGATCAACCATGCAACACAGTATTGAACTATAAAGTGCCAATAAAAAAGCATTTTAAGAGTGTACAGTATATGTTCCCACATGAAAATGTAATGCCTTCCCTGCTCTGTTTGTCCTGGTGCCAACAGTTGTCACAGCCACCAATAGATACAGCATGGATGTCAAAGAAGTCAGGTTTACAACATGTTTTTCTTTTATTAATTAATAAGTGGAACTTGAGTTCATGTTTACAAAAGGTTGTCCAGTGGAGTGTATGGTCATTTAAAAGCAGCCAGCTAAACAGGGAGACTTGAGGGCAAAGAAATTAACGTTTTATTCCAATAAATACATAATGTACTGGGCATTTGAAAAATAATCTATATTTTTAATGTTTAAAATATATGACAATTATTTTAATATAAGTACTAAATATGGAAAAGAAACAGAGGAGTCACGCAAGTAGTTATTTCTAGCCTTTTAGGGTCCACATCCCCTCTTCACCTTCCTACTTGTGTGAGTGGGATATCCCAAGTGATTGCTTAGTAGGCTTATGCCAACCCTGCACGTAAGGCTACTTCTTCAGACAAACACAAAGTCACACACAAATAGAAAACAATATCACAGTTAAACTGATTAATCAGTAAAGCACACTTTCCTTGTCTTCATGGGCCAGCGGTTTACATCACACTTCTCTTCTACTCAAGCAAAGGTCTAGCTGTACCATGCTTGCAGAGTTACAAATGGTGCTCACATCATTAAGATATGATTGATATTCAGTATAGAAATGTTAAATATTTCTTCACAAAGTTGGCTGAATTTGTTCTGTTTATCAAGATATATAATATTTTGAAATGAAAGGAGGTGTTTTCACTTACCCCATGCTTATTAAAGCTATACTTTGGCACCAGGAATAGCAAGTTTATGCCATAGGTTTGATTTCAGGCTGGGCTGCCTTATGTACAAATTTTGTCTAATCCTACATTAAGTTGAAAGTGTTTTTTTGCAACGCATACATTTTGGAAACAATTTATATTTTGTTTCAAATTATAACAGGCCTTTGACATAATTTGTTATTTTTTGCTTATTATTTGACTTCCATAGCTTATTTAGCTATGTAAAAGTAGTCAGCCAGCTGCTTTGCCTAGTGGTTAACCTCTGAACCACAAATTTATGAACATAAGTAATATAACCTGGCTTTGCCTGAACTGTAAAACATAAATTTATGAAACATTGTTGAATAGTTATGAATATGAAAAGCCCTTTGAGATGGTTTTATGGTTTGGAAAGGAGTTCTGTAAAATAAGGGTTCTCCCATTGAACAGAGCGCCCACCTGAAAAGGTCACCACCAAGTCAGCTAAAGGCAGTGGATAGTTCAGTGGGAAATCTTAGGACAAAAGAAATCCACACTGACAACGACAGAAAGCACACCTCTCTGTGTCAGTGTAGGACAATATAGAGGAGTCTTAGAGGGGGAAGAAGTAGCATTAGACCCTTGGGTATCCTAGTTAGTACTTCACAGGTTCACGTTCAGATTTTATTATCATGTGAACAGACTCTGGTGAGATTTTTACTTTCAAGTCCAACCAACATCCAAGATGTCAGAGGGTAGGTCAGCTGGTACGTGTGGTGTTAGACTCTTTACCCAAACAGATAGAGAGAGAAGGTAATCTCAGATGCTGAACTTACCAAGCTGGGACAAAATTGCCTCATTTGGGGAGAGAAGGAGACCATGGAGAAGATAACAAACCACTTGAGGCCAATATGTGGTTTATAGCAGGGACATGTTTTTATTTAAGAAGATGGGTAGCAAGGTAGATGCTTTAAATACATGTCTGTTTTAATAACTTAGGGGTATGGGACATGAGTAGCCACTGACTAAAGGAAGCTCAAGCCTGTTGCCCATGAGGCCAAAGATGGTAGCCCTGTCCTGAAGAAGTTTTTTCTGGGGCTATTTCAGGAAGTGTCCTAGAAATTCGTGTTTAAACCCACCTGATCACAAAATGAGTTGATTAAGAAATAAAAAAGGGAACCCAACAGGAATTAAGAATAGTGTGCTGAATATGTGGATATGTAAACAGGACAAAGAAAGCCTATAGTATCAGAGCTTTATGGGGCAGCTACAAGTCTTTCTGTTTTTATCATTTCCTTTAATAATTTGTGTTTAATGACCCCTTTGGGCGGCTCAGTGGTGCAGTGGTAGCCTCGCAGTTAGGAGACCCGGGTTCGCTTCCCGGGTCCTCCCTGCGTGGAGTTTGCATGTTCTCCCCGTGTCTGCGTGGGTTTCCTCTGGGCACTCCGGTTTCCTCCCACAGTCCAAGGACATGCAGGTTAAGTGGATTGGCAATTCTAAATTGGCCCTAGTGTGTGCTTGGTTTGTGGGTGTGTTTGTGTGTGTCCTGCGGTGGGTTGGCACCCTGCCCAGGATTGGTTCCTGCCTTGTACCCTATGTTGACTGGGATTGGCTCCAGTGTGATCCTGTGTTCGGATTCAGCGGGTTGGAAAATGGATGGATGACCCTTTATGTTTGAATAATACACAAAGCTATTTTGTTATCTTTTGTTATCTTTTGAAGGCATAAGTGTGTATCTGGACTGATCCCAAGAGGATGTCCTGTGAAAAGGGGGCATCAACATCCCTGGAGGATAAAAGTGACTAAATTGTCATTACTATTTTATCTAAAAAGTCTATATTTTAAAATGAGGGTCCTCAGCAAAGTGCATTATTGTCCTTACATTTGACATCACCTAACTTATAAAACTCAAAACTCTTAATTCTTATAACACTTATAGTCCTATACAACAACAATTTATTTCTTGTATAGCCCAAAGTCACACAAGGAATATCTCCATTGGCCTGTTTTTTGACAGCCCCACTAGCCTTGACTCCCTAAAAAAGATAATAAACAACTCCCAAAAAAGAACCATGTAGGGGAAAAATGGAAGAAATCTTTGGAAAAGCAATTCAGAGAGAGACCCACTTCCAAGTTTGTAGGGTATATCCAAAAATGGGTTAAATACAGTACACAACACAGAGTACAAGTAATCCTTTTCACAGAGCTAAATGGCCAATCTATCATTGCCACCTCAAAAATACAATACAATAGTACAAGCTTCATTATTCTTGCACAGCACTCCCCACCAAGTGCAGGCACTGAGTGCCATGACAACTCTCAAGGCAATATGCAAGGATAGAATATACCACCGCCCTGCCCAGGGTTTGTTTCCTGCCTTGTGCCCTGTGTTGGCTGGGATTGGCTCCAGCAGATCCCTGTGACCCTGTAATTAGGATATAGCGGGTTGGATAATGGATGGATGGATGGATGGAATATACCTCTCACTAAATACAGAACTTACTGTCAGCATCACACAGTTTATTACTTAATAATTAGACACTTGGCAAGTTTGAGTCTCTGAAAAATTATTACAGCCTTTACTGTTCTCATATGTTTTTTCTTTCTTCTCTTGTAAAATCCCAAGATAAAATGATCTCCTACATATTGCTTGACATGGGCATGGCTTTATAGATCTTCATTTGCTAGAGTTAAGAGTTGGTGGACCAGTTACTGCTGCCTTGCAGCTTCATCTTCATTTTGAATCTTGGCAGGGTTCCTTTCAGCATATGGTGTGCACATGTGAATGAGACAGAAGTGGCTTTGGAAAATAGGTGAAGATTAAAGCCAAATTAAAAGCATGTGTGGCTGTCTGTCTCACTGATGCCAGCTTATAACCCACACGTATAATGCACAGCAGGAAAAAATATCTTTTGGCTTTATGTTTGTCACAATACATCAGTGTTTTACACCCCATCAATGATATAGTGGACCATTAAAAAATATAGCAGGTCAAACCACTCAGCTTTTTTTTAACTTCTAAGCGGATATAAAGTAGCTAATGTGGAAGTCTATTTATTTTTGAATGGTTTTCTTAATTTTAAAAACTACCCATAGGAAAACTAAAATAGAAGTTCACTTCAAGAATTTGGTTGAACTTAAATGTAACCCTACTATACTTTTGAACTCTCTGGGAAACAACTCATTCGTTATTTTTAGGTTCACAATCTGCCTACAGTAATATTCCACATTTTCTGTGACACCAGTTTTCAAAACATGTGGGGGTGAGCTCTTGTTTCCAGAAACTGTGCAATCAGTTGGATAGATTAACAGATTTCAGATAGAATCATGCAAATACTGTCATATGGGCAGATTAGACAAAAAGTAGACAAAATGCCTGATTCTTACCTCTCCAGACCAGTCCTGTACTCCCAGTTGAGTCAAGCTCAAAAAACCCAGGGTGGCCAATCAAATCAAGTCAAAAAGACTGTCAAAAATTACTTACACATGGTTAGATCACTTTTTGGGAGAACATTGCCATAAAATGTCTCCTCTCATGAGTTATCAACAAAGCCCTTAATTTTGAGAAATACAGCCTCATAGATGAAGCAGACAAAAGGAGATGGATTTGTAGATGCTGCTTACAAATGGTCTGTGGCTTGATCATGAGACTCCACAGCCATCCTTGGTCACACATTTAACCTTGATGCCATCACTGTTGTTTCAAGTGGCTATTTTGAAAGAGACAGAAACTGAATTCAGGTTCAATGTAAAAAGGGTCAGGTACACTGGGAGTAATAGTAAGAAATGAATGGTATAAGTTGACTTTAAAATAAAAAGTTATATATTGTACATACACTTCATAACTCATAGACTCTTAATAGTAATTTGAAATCACATGCACAAAGGCTGTAGCTCTGCTCTGGAGCACAATAAAGAATAAGAGTTAAGAGTGTGTTAACCAGAATGTCTTGACTGTTTAAAGCTTTTGAAGAGTACATGAATGTACAACTCCTGCATAACTTTCCAATGTAAAAGGTGATCAGAAAGAATATTCTTTGCTTTTTGTATTTCTTGCCGTGGCACAACAACTCTACTGCCCTCAAATCCAGCATCCTGTATTTGAATCTCAGTGTCCTGAGTACAAATCTAGCACATGGTCATTGTTGATGTAGAGTTTCCATATTCTGTCCATGTCTATATGAGTTTTTCTTAGGGCACATTAGCATTTCTTCAACATCCCAGTAGTGTAAATGTCAGGTTGATTGCCCATGCTTAACCCACCCTAAGTGAGCGTGTACATGAGTGAGCCCTATACTGGGACATTTGCCCTGTTGATGATTGGTTTGTGCCTTGCACCTGATGATGCCATAATAAGCTTTGACGACATTTAATTCTGAATTGGATTAAATGAGTTTGAGAATGCACAGTTTATATTTTTATATATATATATATATATATATATATATATATATATATATATATATATATATATATATATATATATATATACATACAGTGGGTACGGTAAGTATTCAGACCCCCTTCAATTTTTCACTCTTTGTTATATTGCAGCCATTTGCTAAAATCATTTAAATTAATTTTTCCCTCATTAATGTACACACAGCACCCCATATTGACAGACAAAAAAAAAATTGAAATTGTTGCAGATTTATTAAAAAAGAAAAACTGAAATATCACATGGTCCTAAGTATTCAGACCCTTTGCTCAGTATTTAGTAAAAGCACCCTTTTGAGCTAATACAGCCATGAGTCTTCTTGGGAAAGATGCAACAAGTTTTTCACACCTGGATTTGGGGATCCTCTGCCATTCCTCCTTGCAGATCCTCTCCAGTTCTGTCAGGTTGGATGGTAAACGTTGGTGGACAGCCATTTTTAGGTCTCTCCAGAGATTCTCAATTGGGTTTAAGTCAGGGCTCTGGCTGGGCCATTCAAGAACAGTCACAGAGTTGTTGTGAAGCCACTCCTTCGTTATTTTAGCTGTGTGCTTAGCGTCATTGTCTTGTTGGAAGGTAAACCTTCGGCCAAGTCTGAGGTCCTTAGCACTCTGAAGAAGGTTTTTGTCCAGGATATCCCTGTACTTGGCCGCATTCATCTTTCCCTCGAATTGCAACCAGTCGTCCTGTCCCTGCAGCTGAAAAACACCCCCACAGTACGATGCTGCCACTGCCATGCTTCACTGTGGGGACTGTATTGGACAAGTGATGAGCAGTGCCTGGTTGTCTCCACACATACCGCTTAGAATTAAGGCCAAAAAGTTCTACCTTGGTCTCATCAGACCAAGTAGCTGTCAGTCTTTTCAAGTTGAAAGAGGAGCTTAGGATTTCAAGCACTGTGACTCAGAATTGTACTGTAACTACTCTTTGAAATACAATCCTAGAGTTGAAAATTAAATGTATATACACTGTATTCTGAAAAAAACAGGTCGACAGATCAAGAAGGTTTGGTGTGTCAAAGTACTGTATGCCCTGTTTAATGCCGAATTTGGGATAAAAGAAAGTAAAGAAAATACAGTTCAAAACTATGTATGGCTTTTTAACCCACATTTGTTTTGTCATTAAGAGGTAAAACTTTGTTAATGTGTGATCCCAAAGTGAATGCTATCTTCCAGTCAACAAGATCTTTAAATAGGAAGGCAGGCAGAAGGGGTGGGGCTATATGACAATATATTTATGCACACAAAGGCAGGGACAAAAACTTTTTATAGTTTGAATAGAAGAATGGACTGTATTTTAAGGGTGGCACATTAGTTTAGAATTAAGGCCAAAAAGTTCTACCTTGGTCTCATCAGACCAGAGAATCTTATTTCTCACCATCTCAGAGTCCTTCAGGTGTCTTTTAGCAAACTCCAAGATACTTTACGTATCAACTGTACATATCATGCTTTAAAGATTGTAGCAGCTTTAGTAATAGTATTTTTATAACAAAATTGTAGTGAGAGATGGAAGCTGCCTAAAAGAAGAAAAAAATAAAACAACAAGGTTTTTTGTGTGTATTAGATATACATATTTTAAGTGTATTCATGTACAACATACTATATAAAAATGTTTTTTTCATATATACACTTCCGAAAATAATACTGGGTCAGGTTCAAGCTTGGACATATTACTAGTATAGTCTAGGCACTAAACTGATAAAAATAACAGTTTTAAACAGAAATGGATGAACCATTTTCCATTTTATAGCTCCACTTTGGTCACTGGATTTCCATCCATCCATCCATTATCCAACCCGCTATATCCTAACACAAGGTCATGAGGGTCTGCTAGAGCCAATCCCAGCCAACACAGGGCGCAAGGCAGGAACAAATCCTGGGCAGGGCGCCAGCCTACCACAGGGCACACACACACACACACACACACCAAGCACACACTAGGGACAATATTAGGATCACCAATTCACCTAACCTGTATGTCTTTGGACTGTGGGAGGAAACCAGAGCACCCGGTGGAAACCCACGCTGACATGGGGAGAACATGCAAACTCCACACAGGGAGGACCCGGGAAGCAAACCCAGGTCTCTTTACCGCAAGGCAGCAGTGCTACCACTGCGCCACCATACAGCCCCCACTGAATTTCCTAAATGTATTTATTTAACAGCTTATTTTATGTTGTTGGACATTTAGTGATCATGTTGGAGACAGTTGTGGTGTTGCTTTGCATGTGATTTTGGTTCATTTATACTATATGTAACATGCAAAGAAGACTGATGCTGAGCAAAGTGAGGTGTGATCTGGAGATCACATGGGACCTCCTTACCTTATTACTTTGAAGTGATTGCAGCTTCACCAGGGAGATTATTGCTTCAATGTGATGCATGGCGTGATGCATCACGGAGGTGGCTGAGGAGCATGAAGTGCCGCGCTCCATCTTAACTGATGTGCAAACTCCTAACAGAGTTCTAAGATGGAGCCAGTGCATATGGTCAACCAATCAACACAATTCATCACTCAAGCCAAACCCATGATAGTTTCTGGTTGAACGAAAAGTTCATACAATGGAGTAGAAACTAAAAAATGTACCAGGAATTACAAATGGTCCAGGCTTCTGTGGTGGGAATTCTGCAGTTCATGAGTTTCTAAAAAGTCCCTAGTTCCTGAAAAAACAATCCTTTGATGGCACAGCACCTTATACTGTATTAGCAGTTTAAACTACAATCATGTAGATAAAACTTCCACCTTTGGATACAGAATGCTCACCATAGCAACCCCTCAAAGGCACTGTCAACATAAGCAACTATCAGTCAGCTGTTTATCAATCTCATTTTCTTCAGGGAGAAAATCCTGTGGTAGTAGCTGTCAGTCTTTTCAAGTTGAAAGAGGAGCTTAGGATTTCAAGCACTGTGACTCAGAATTGTACTGTAACTACTCTTTGAAATACAATCCTAGAGTTGAAAATGAAATGTATATACACTGTATTCTGAAAAAAACAGGTCGACAGATCAAGAAGGTTTGGTGTGTCAAAGTACTGTATGCCCTGTTTAATGCCGAATTTGGGATAAAAGAAAGTAAAGAAAATACAGTTCAAAACTATGTATGGCTTTTTAACCCACATTTGTTTTGTCATTAAGAGGTAAAACTTTGTTAATGTGTGATCCCAAAGTGAATGCTATCTTCCAGTCAACAAGATCTTTAAATAGGAAGGCAGGCAGAAGGGGTGGGGCTATATGACAATATATTTATGCACACAAAGGCAGGGACAAAAACTTTTTATAGTTTGAATAGAAGAATGGACTGTATTTTAAGGGTGGCACATTAGTTCAATGGCACTGCTGCCCCAAAAATAAAGGTTCAAATTCTGTCCTTATCATCGTCTGAGTGGAATGTTCGCCTGTCTCACATGGTCATTGGTGACAATTCCAAATTGACCCAAACATTTTTCTGCTAATAATGTCAGCAATAGCTTCTCCCTTGTATTAAATGTTACTGAGCTAAAAGCAGATTTTAAAAAATTGAATACAAGAATTACACTTCTTAATTCTTTGCATAAATTAAATTATTTGTCTCTGTACTTTCATTAGCCATACTGATAAGTAATGACCACCTGCAGAAATAACAACAATTTGTTCTGTTGTATTCATGGTTAATAATGGAAATATTTACTTTTTACTATGTTACTGGGGAGACATTTTGGTTCACTGGTCTGTCCTGCTGGCTCTGAGCTCTGAAAAACTGGGTCCAGACATTGCATGTGTTCAATTGTGCACATTTTCCTTTTGTCAGTCTCTGTTTTCTTCCCAAGATTCTTCTTGAAAATTTGCTTGTGTGCCAAGAAATATTGATGGAATCTAGCTTTTCTTTTTTCAATTGTATTAATGATTTACATATACTGTAATTACATTTCACACCATTTATGCTTCTGCACAGTATGGTGACACCATTTATATATTACTAGCAGAATACCCGCGCTTCGCAGCAGACAAGTAGTGTGTTAATAAAGGTATGAAGAGGAAAAGGAAAATTTTTAAAAATAACGTAACATGATTGTTAATGTAATTGTTTTGTCATTGATATGAGTGTTGCTCTCATATCTATATATATATATATCTATATACAGTATATATATATATCTATATATCTATATCTATATCTATATATATATATACACTCACCTAAAGGATTATTAGGAACACCTGTTCAATTTCTCATTAATGCAATTATCTAATCAACCAATCACATGGCAGTTGCTTCAATGCATTTAGGGGTGTGGTCCTGGTCAAGACAATCTCCTGAACTCCAAACTGAATGTCAGAATGGGAAAGAAAGGTGATTTAAGCAATTTTGAGCGTGGCATGGTTGTTGGTGCCAGACGGGCCGGTCTGAGTATTTCACAATCTGCTCAGTTACTGGGATTTTCACGCACAACCATTTCTAGGGTTTACAAAGAATGGTTTGAAAAGGGAAAAACATCCAGTATGCGGCAGTCCTGTGGGCGAAGATGCCTTGTTGATGCTAGAGGTCAGAGGAGAATGGGCCGACTGATTCAAGCTGATAGAAGAGCAACTTTGACTGAAATAACTACTCGTTACAACCAAGGTATGCAGCAAAGCATTTGTGAAGCCACAAAACGCACAACCTTGAGGCGGATGGGTTATAACAGCAGAAGACCCCACCGGGTACCACTCATCTCCACTACAAATAGGAAAAAGAGGCTACAATTTGCACAAGCTCATCAAAATTGTTGAAGACTGGAAAAATGTTGCCTGGTCTGATGAGTCTCGATTTCTGTTGAGACATTCAAATGGTAGATCCATCATGCCTTGTTACCACTGTGCAGGCTGGTGGTGGTGGTGTAATGATGTGGGGGATGTTTTCTTGGCACACTTTAGGCCCCTTAGTGCCAATTGGGCATCGTTTAAATGCCACAGGCTACCTGAGCATTGTTTCTGACCATGTCCATCCCTTCATGACCACCATGTACCCATCCTCTGATGGCTACTTCCAGCAGGATAATGCACCATGTCACAAAGCTCGAATCATTTCAAACTGGTTTCTTGAACATGACAATGAGTTCACTGTACTAAAATGGCCCCCACAGTCACCAGATCTCAACCCAATAGAGCATCTTTGGGATGTGGTGGAACGGGAGCTTTGTGCCCAGGATGTGCATCCACAATGCTTTCAGCACCTTGTTGAATCAATGCCATGTAGAATTAAGGCAGTTTTGAAGGCGAAAGGGGGTCAAACACCGGATTAGTATGGTGTTCCTAATAATCCTTTAGGTGAGTGTATATATATAGCAAAATACCCGCGCTTGGCAGCGGAGAAGTAGTGTGTTAAAGAAGGAAAGAGAAACAAAAGGAAACATTTTGAAAATAACGTAACATGATTGTCAATGTAATTGTTTTGTCACTGTTATGAGTGTCACTGTGATATATATATATATATAGCAAAATACCCGCTCTTTGCAGCGATGTCATGTGTTAAAGAAGTTATGAAAAAGAAAAGGAAACATTTTAAAAATAACGTAACATGATTGTCAAAGTAATTGTTTTGTGTATTTGGCGGCAGCGTCATGTTTTCTCACAGCTTGGATTGCTGCTGTCATAATGGGTTTGAGTCTACATATATATATATATATATATATATATATATATATATATATATATATACATATATACACATACATATCTTCATAGCTATATACATATATACAGTACATATCTACATATAGACATATATATATATATACATACCTATCTACATCATATATACACACACATACATACATACACACACACAAATTATATATATGTATGTGTGTGTGTATGTATGTATGTATGTATGTGTGTGTATGTGTGTATATATATATATATATATATAATGTAGATAGGTATGTGTGTGTGTATATATATATATATATACATACATACATATATATATATACACATACATATACTTGTCTATATGTGTGTGTATAGCTTTGGTCACTGAGTGCAAGGGAAAAATAATAAAATATCTATAAGTTATTAAACAGTAAAACATTAACGTTTTAAGAAGTACTGGTACATTGAGCACTACTGGAGTGGTTGCGGGTAAACTACATTTTAAAGACTGTAACACAACAGTACTAACAGCAGCTAAAATGTATATGGATCATCTCTCGGTAGTAGATCCCTTTTGAAAGGCGCTACACGACGGCTGTGGTATAGAAATTACATTTTCTATGTGAACGTTCAAATTTGTGCCTCTGGTAATGTGCCTTACCGGCATTTAAAGAAAATTAGTTTTGTGTCCTCTGCAGTGTTAAGAGAGAAAGGCTTTGGTTTGGGATAAAAGGAAAAAAGGTGTAAAGAAAGGAAAGTTGCCTTTTTCTTTTATATAGTATAGAGAGATGTGTTCGCTGACGTTATGATCGCCTTTTGGGGACAGTCGCTGTGGGTCTTGTTTAGACTGGTGAGACGTCCCTGCCATTAATCGGCTGTGATGGCACTGTCAGTCCTCCACTCGTGTGCGTGTCTTCATAATTCGAGGTGAGGACCTCATAATCCTATACGTGCAAAAGAAAGTGTGAATCGCCTTAATATTATTTTGCCGTGGTGTAGAAAAGGGGTCCCGTGTTTGCACTTGTCTGGGCTATAGCTCAGGGGGCGGATGAAAAAATTAAAAGTGCTCACTTTGACTTAAGGCAGAAGCGCAGTCAGCGTCTCAAAGGCCGGCACAGCTATGCACGCTGGCTGCTCGACTTTTGCTGGGCAGGAGACCCCAGTTTTTGCAGACACGTTCACGATATCAAAAGTCTCCGCACTCTTTGGAGGTCATTCATATATATATATATATATATATATATATATATATATATATATATATATATATATATATATATATATATATATATATATATATATATATATATATATATATATATATATATATATAAAAAATACCGCAGAAGAGAAGTAGTGTGTTAAAGAAGTAATGAAAAAGTAAAGGAAACATTTTAATAATAACGTAACATGATTGACATTGTCATGAGTGTTGCTGTCATATATATGCCTGCCTAAATAAGTCACCCTCGCTTCGCTCTTACTTTTTACCCTTCATTTAATCATGGCTAGTGGCGGAAAAATTATAAAATGGAAGGAGGATTACACTGAGTATGGCTTTACCAAAACAATTATTGATGGCTTAATCGATTATTCATAAAGCTTGAATTGGTGATCTGTTTTTCTGTGTTAACCTCATATTTTTTCATACTTCTTCGCAAACTAAGGTGGTGCGAGGGTAAAATGAATCGGGATGCGCTGATCAATGTAATTGGTGTACTAGGAAATCATGCATTGACAAAAGCTCCCCTTTGCTTGTAATGCAAAGTGTGATTAAATGCATTATTTTTTAACGCTTATGGAGCACATGCATCAAGCTTCTCAGCTGTGCTTGTGCTAAGAAAAGGAAAGATTTTAAAAATAGCGTAACACGATTGTCAATGTGACCTTTTGTAAGTAGTGCCTGGAGGATTCAGTGTGTTGAAACTCTAGAGACAGCGTGTGTATTAACTTGTGGATTTTTCTGTGAGTATTTGGTGGCAGTGTGACGAAGTTGCTTCGGAAGACGGCGTTAGCCGCGGAGCTCAGCTCAGAGCGAAATGAGGTGAATGGAAGGGGAGATGATGACGTGACTCCCCCACCCGCCTTAACTGTCAATCCCCCACAAACACAGTCTCTCGGAATTTGCATAAGCACACCCCTTCACCTGCAATTTTAACTTAGTTACAAAGTGATCAAAACTCTCGTTTATATCCTGCATCCTCTCATTAAACTTGTATCCCGCATTACCTGTGGGCATGTGAAACGCCAGCGGTAGCCTGTCTATGAACTTAATTTAAAGTTTAGGTTTACACCGTGCTTTGTTTCCAAAGTAGCAGCACTCATGAATATGGTTGTATATGTCACTCGCTCACTTCTTATTGTTTCGCTGCCTTCTCAATTATATAATGCATGTTTTCTTCAGCGCTTTTTGGAGGCCTTCCTGGTTTTCTACGCACTGCATTGACAGTCAGTTCACGTGATTACGTGGGAGGCGTGATGATGTCACATGAAACTCCGCCCCCCACGGCTTCGAGCTCAACTCCATTACAGTAAATGGAGAAAAATACCTTCCAGTTATGACCATTACGCGTAGAATTTCGAAATGAAACCTGCCCAACTTTTGTAAGTAAGCTGTAAGGAATGAGCCTGCCAAATTTCAGCCTTCTGCCCACACAGGAACTTGAAGAATTAGTGATGAGTCAGTGAATCAGTCAGTGAGGGCTTTGCCTTTTATTAGTATAGATTCACATAGAATCATTCATAGAATAATAAATAGTTGTGTCACTGTTTGTTTGGAAATCTTACATAATACTTCACAAATGAAAAAAAATCACAGCCGTATTTCACTTGCCTCCATCGCTTTTAGCTGTCTTTTTAGCTTCCTCGAGTTTCCCATGCTTAGGACTTGACTGGCAGAAGTAAACGCACTAACTTTTGCCACATAAAGCCACCACAGTCAAATGAGTGGCAGTTTCACTGTTCAGAAAATTGCCTGCAATATGCGGTTTTGGTTACTTGGATGTATTTTATCACCACAATGATATCTTTGAAAGTAAATGATCTTGTTCATTTCAAGCAGCTTTTTTGAGACAATGACAGTTATTTATAAATCTATTGCCTAAGCAATTTTATGGGCATATGAATTGAATGCATTCTCTTTACATTCTAAAGAATGAACCTAATCATAGGGTGAAAATGAATTCCCATAATATAACTAGTAGTCTTTTTTATGGAAACTACTAGTTATGGGAAACAGTATTGCAGGTAGATTATTTTCATTTGCACTGATATAGTTGAATGCCTCACTCTGGGTTTTAGCAGCACTTCTAAAATACCTACACAGTAGAAGTAAAATGATACAGTATATATGCAGTGGATACGGAAAGTATTCAGACTCCCTTCAATTTTTCACTCTTTGTTATATTGCAGCCATTTGCTAAAATCATTTAAATTCTTTTTTTTTCCTCATTAATGTACACACAGCACCCCATATTGACAGACAAAAAAAAGAATTTTTGAAATTGTTGCAGATTTATTAAAAAAGAAAAACTGAAATATCACATGGTCCTAAGTATTCAGACCCTTTGCTCAGTATTTAGTAGAAGCACCCTTTTGAGCTAATACAGCCATGAGTCTTCTTGGGAAAGATGCAACAAGTTTTTCACACCTGGATTTGGGGATCCTCTGCCATTCCTCCTTGCAGATCCTCTCCAGTTCTGTCAGGTTGGAAGGTAAACATTGGTGGACAGCCATTTTAGGTCTCTCCAGAGATGCTCAATTGGGTTTAAGTCAGGGCTCTGGCTGGGCCATTCAAGAACAGTCACAGAGTTGTTGTGAAGCCACTCCTTTCATTATTTTTCTCCACACATACCGCTTAGAATTAATGCCAAAAAGTTCTATCTTGGTCTCATTAGACCAGAGAATCTTATTTCTCACCATCTCAGAGTCCTTCAGGTGTCTTTTAGCAAACTCCATGCGGGCTGTCATGTGTCTTGCCTCTCCTCAGTGTGTGGAGACAACCAGGCACTGCTCATCACTTGTCCAATACAGTCCCCACAGTGAAGTTTGGCGGTGGCAGTATCATGCTGTGGGGGTGTTTTTCAGCTACAGGGACAGGACGACTGGTTGCAATCGAGGGAAAGATGAATGCGGCCAAGTACAGGGATATCCTGGACAAAAACCTTCTCTAGAGTGCTAAGGACCTCAGACTGGGCCAAAGATTTACCTTCCAACAAGACAATGACCCTAAGCACACAGCTAAAATAATGAATACTTTCCGTACCCACTGTATGTGTATATATATATATATAAATAAACCAAAAGACATTGATAGGTTGGTGTCATAGAAGGGTTGAGGGGTCCCAAAATCTTTCACAAAGTCAATTCTATGCCTGTAATGCAACAGTTATATACAAAAATGGCTGCATCATTTCATGCTGAGATTTTTTTCAAAGATCTCACATGAAAGAGTACTTTTCACTATGAAAACACAGAAAGTGATTGTTCTCCTTTTAAGTTAAGTCAAGTTTATCATCAAGTGTGCATGTAGTACTTCTTGTAAATCTTAAGGAGACAAGGAAGTAATTTATGAGTGAGGACTGGAAGATAACACAGTCAAAAATCAAGCAGTGTTTCAATAACCAAGAAGTTTATCTGTCCTTCACAAATACCAATTTGCTAATTAAAAAGTCAAACTTTTAAGCCAGAAAAAAAATGTTTTCCCTTAGGGAAAATATGACATAAAGATGAATCTCTAAATTGAATAATGATTATCCATTCTGGTCAATCCTGTGACATCATATGGCATATACTCGTACAACATTCTGGGCAAGGTCACCATGGCAACCATCGATACTGATATGCAGAAAATGACAGTATCTGTAATGATGCAAAAATAGTGTCAAAATATAATGTTAAGAATATAAAACCTTTTACAAGCGCCCTTCTAAGATAAACTAAATATAGTATTCAAGTATTTTTTTTATATACAGTATATATACTGTACATGCAGGACAATCCAAAAGTTCCCGTGATCAGACCATAGCACGGGAATAGGCTGTAGTTAATCAGCTATGGCACTAGGCATCCTTTGCCTACAGTCATCTTAACCAGTCTGCCAAGTGGCATTGGGCTAAATTGATTGAGTGAACATTGCTGGCATTTATTCCAAAATATCATAGGTGACTTCAGCAATTTCTTTTTTCTCCAAGCTAAAAAAGCAAATTAGGTCAAATCGAACGTTACATAATGACTATTACATTTTCGTAAACTGTTTCTGCCCATATGGACAGATTGTTAATCAGCAACATTACACTGAAGTACTGATACATCTGCATGAAAGCTTGTGAAAAGTATATCCAGAGCAGTTGTGAGCCCAAAACTAGATTTTGCACCATGATAGCGCACCTGCAATCACTGTGTTGTCAGTCAAAGAGTTTTGACTCAAAAACAATGTGGTTGTTGCTTTGCATTCCTCGTATTTGCCAGATCTCATTCCCTATGACTTATTTTTGTTCCTGAAATTAAAACTGAAGGCAAGACAATTCATTACTGTGGAAGAAATCAAGGCAAAAAAAATTGAAGGAGGCTGTAGGCATGGTAACAAAAGATGAGGACAGGTATTGACTCCAGGAAAGGAACAAGCACTGAGATGAGTATATTACATTACATCTCAAAGGGAATATTTTGAAATTGGATGGAATTGCTGTAAGTTGCATAATAAACATTTTTTAACTATTCTGAGAATTTTTGGGTCCCCCCTGTGTGTATATATTATCTTGTAGCCCCATACCCGATTTAATGTGCAGGTTGAAAAAATAGGAAAAAAAAATGCACTTGCAGGAGTAAAACACAGCGTGATGCCAATTAAACAAAAAGATGCTTCTGAGGGAAAGCTCTGTCCTCCTTAGCTGCAAGTTCTTATTGAACAGGGACTTCCAGTGGCCTCTATGTTTTTATAGCACCAACCTTGCAAGACAAACTTTATTGCTGGAAGTGGAAACTGGGTCACTCGTTCTTCAGCTGGTGAGCCTCTGAACTGTGGGTTGCATTGCCTATTGCCTGTAAAGCCCTTTGCAGAGCCTCAAAGATGATCTTAAGTGCTTGTGCTTGTCAAAATCATATATATATATATATATATATATATATATATATATATATATATATATATATATATATATATATATATACTGTATATTAATTAGTGCTGGGCAGACAATCACCACATTCACATTGTTATATGCAAAATTCAATAATGAATTCAAAAGTACTGTATTGCGTATATTTGGTTTGCAAACACTTAAGGTGCTTAGTAACAGCAGTATTACCTTTACATAGTAGCAGTTAAAATATTTCTTGTAAATCTCAACTTAAACATTAATGTAATCGATATTGGTCTCGTCCGTTATGGGAGATGGACGTCTGAAGCGGAAGTCCGTTAGCAGCGATGTTAATTTTTCTTTTATTTTTTATCATCTCAAGGTATCCTGTATTTACCGAATCTGAGGAGGTTCTATTACAGTTGTAAAAAGGCGCTATATAGGCACCTGACCCGACACAGACTCACACTAGAGACACGTATAAAAACCAAGAAGTTTTTATTTTTCTTCAGCTGTGGGATGCGCCTCCCGACTCTGGCTATTGAGTGGTGGCTGCCGGCCCCTTTTATACTCCACCCTGAAGTGCTCCAGGTGGTTGACTGCTGAGTTTCGGCTGCACTTCTGGTTATGTTGAATATACAGCCCATACAGGCTCAGGAGTCCCAGCTGCAGCACCCCTGGCAGCGCCTGAGGGACCCAACAGGGCTGTGCCCAACTCCAGTTCCCATGGAATTCCCATGCAGGAAACTGAGGCACCACTCCAACCCAGGGGGGTGCTCATCTAGCGTCCAGGGGGAGGTATTGCACAGTCCATGGCTGCTGATCCTGAACATTTAATGAAGGGGCATCCCTGCCGGTAAGTAGGGTACTCAGAAAGAAACTGAAAAGAAATCCAAAGCTCAACCCAAGCCTAGAAAGGCATCAAGTCCAAGCCCAAACTCAAGGTATGGCCTTACAGAAACTGACCTGGAACACACAGGCTAAAGCACAGATTTCATGGAACCCCGAGCCACTGCATCATCTCCATTTGAGAGCAAAAGTGGGAGCAAATGTGCAAGTGATTCAGGTCAGTAATAGCTTGTCGATTCCAGAAGATCCATTGAAAGTGGAAATGGCCTTGCTGTCTGCGTTTTCATCTACTCCTCGCGAGCAGGGAGCATCAGCTATAACAGGGCTTGCCACTACAACTGCAGAACACAAAGGCTGAAATGATTTGTCCGAACTGAAGGCACTGATTGTAGCAATGGCCATGGCCACCGCTCAAGACATAAAGGAGCTCAACAAAGATATAAAGAAAGATATGAAGAAAGAAATAAATGATATGCTCAAGACAAACGAGAAGCTGCAGTAGCATATTAAAGACCTGGAGAAACGTGTGTATAATCGCTTTAAGGCAATCTTTAAAGGTATGCCAGAAAAAAGTTGAGGAACAAATTCAGGAAAATGCATCTGTTTGAGAATAAACTGAGAGGACTTGGCACTCAGTTGGAAGACGTTAAGTAAACATTCATGACTCAAATTGAAACAGTCGAACATCTGGCATCTACCACTGATGGAAAAGAAACAGCTGCAAATTTCAAATGCAAAAAACTCGGAGACAGACTTGCTGCACTGGAAGATGGATTCAGAAGGAATAATATTAGAATTGAAGGTCTCCCAGAGAATTGTGAACGTCCAAACCCAGTGAAATTTATAGCTGAACTATTCTCTAGAATATTTGGAGAGGACTTTAAATCAGACACTGAGATTGCAGCAATTTACTGCATATGGGAAACAAATCCTCTAAACCTAGGAGTCTTATCGTGTGTTTCGAAAAATTATGATTTAAATTACATGTAATGTTTCTTCTCAGACAGAAACAAGAGATTATATTTTAAAATGACCACATTCCTATTTTCCCGGAATTTTTTACCCTTAACAGCTGCTAAATGTGCCACTTTTTACATTAAATAGCGCTTACAGAAAGCTGAGATCAGATACAGCCTATTGTACCCTGCCAAACTGAAAATGGGTATTCAAGACAGGAATTGCATCTTTACCTCTACAGAGGAAGCAGAAAAAGAGTTAAAAAAGCTGATCCCAACACTTTTTTGAAATACGATCGGGAGTCGCATCCTGTCATGGCATGGCAAAGAAGATCTTACCTGCTTGATCCTCTAGCAGTGATACTGGTACTGCAATTATACATCCTTTTCCCTTCTTGGTCACTTTTTGTTTATGCTTTAATTGCAATTATATGCGTTGTGAATGTCACCCGGGCACAGACAGGCAGACATGTTGTTTTTCACTCACCACACGTTTATTTACAATATGTACAAGTCTATAAGTGCACCACAAACGCCCCAAAGTCATGGCCACACAATGCCTTCTTCAGACCGCCTCCACACTCTCTTCTCCTGCTTAGTCCTTCTTCCACCCGACTCCAGCCTCGAATGAAGGGAGGCAGCCTCTTTTATTATCACCCGGATGTGCTCCAGGTGGGTTTCGTCAACCCCGTGTGGTGGAAGTGCCGGCTGCATCCCCGGAAGCACTCCGGGTGTCCCTGCTCCTCTTCCCCCCAGCACTTCCTGGTGTGGCGGAAGTGCTGAGGTCCAGGGCTCCAAAGGCATGGGGGCGCCCCCTGGCGGCGATCATGGGCCCCTACAGGGTGGAGTTTCAAAGCTCGGTACCCATGACACCCAAAGGAACCAGGGCGGTCGCCCCCAGATGGTCTGGGTAAGGCGCAAGCCCTCCTCTGGTCCTTCTGGGAATCCCGGCTGGGTCGCCACCCCAGCCACCTCTGACAGCGAATATGTATAGGGTGGTCCAGATCTAATTATGCAATTTTTCATTACGCTATAACTTATTAAGTTTATTATATAGAAAATCACCCAAAAAATCCCAGACCATCGAGAAGTGTGCAAACTGACAACATAAAGAATCGTCTTCGTGCCGAACTGGAATCTTCCCCGCATAAATCAAAGTCATGTAGACGATTTGTATCTGCATAATTAAATCTGGACCACCCTATGTGTATGTGTGAAAGAAATTAATAATTTTTTTTTCTCTTCTAAAGGAGACTGTTTAACATCATACCCTTGGTTTATTGTATTACGGTCTACCATGCTTATCCTGGGACACTTTTTAACACCTATCCCTGGGTTTACTATCTTACTATCTCAAGAATGTTGAAGATTATATTTTATGCTTATAGTATTTGAACTGCATTGGTAATAGATATCTCAATTTTATTCCTCATAAGCCACTGCTGGAGGGCTTGTTTTGTTTTGGACGTGCTCTGTCTCTAGGTATGTTAGTGGACTGCGACTTTGTGAAGTGGGGTCCAGCCTCACGTGGGGAGGCAAAATGGGGGGGGGGCAGGGGGACTAGGGAGGGAGAGAAAGAGAGCAAGCTATCTCTAATCTATCCTTTTAGTCCTTATAATTATAAGTGCCAATGTAACAAGGCTTCATGGCAATAACTACAGGTAAACTACTGTCTTATTTTCATTTAAGACTACAAAATGACAAGTTCATAAGCAATGTCTCCACGACAGGACAGTTAACTTTGTGAGCTGGAATGTTAAAGGTTAAAGATCCACTTATTAAGCAAGGATCAGTTTGCGGCAGCACAAAGACTGGACTGGCCAAATATTCCCTTCCAGCTTTACAAAGAAAACTAGAGGTGTGGGAATTTTTATACATAGAACAGTCTCATTTGTAGTATCATATGTAGTATCTGATCCTGAAGGGAGATATGTGATTGTCATAGGTAATTTATTTAACTGTAGTGATAGAAGTGATTTTGATAAATATTTATGCACCCAATGTCGATGATAGGTAATTCATGCAACATGTATTTGCATCCATTCCCAATGTGAATACTCATAAAATTATAATGGCAGAGGACTTTAATTGTGTTTTAAATCCAGACCTAGATAGGTCTCCTGCCACAGGGGCGATGACATATAACACTGCAATGACAATTACACAATTTGTAACTGACCATAACTTATCAGACCCCTGGAGATTTCTAAACCCAAACTAAAGAACATAGTCCTTCTACTCACCAGTGCATCATTGCTACTCAATAATTGATTATTTCTGTGTAGATAACAATTTCTTGCCTATGATTAAATCTTGCAAGTACAACTCTATTGTTGTTTCCGACCATGCCCCTTTGATTTTGGAGCTAAAATCATTATGCCCCACATACTCATCTCACAGATGGAGTCTTAATCCACGTTTATTAGCAGACTAGAACTGCACAGAATTTATATCCAAACAAATCAATATTTTTTTAGAGACAAATACATCCTCAGAGGTTTCTGCAGGAATACTCTGGGAAACCCTGAAGGCCTTCTTAAAAGGACAGATTATCTCATATCTTTCCCACAGAAATAAATTGGAAACCAAGAAGGTGTCAGAGCTAATCAGCGAAATTACTAGAATAGATCAAGAACATGTCAGATGTCCAAGTGAGGCACTTCATAGAAAAAGGCAGGCTCTACATTCAGAGCACAACCTCTTAACAACTAAAGAAACTGAACAACTCATTTTTTTATAATTTTATTGATTTTATTAAAATCAAATAACATTCCATACAAATAACTCAAGTTTTACAAAAAAGGTTTGAAACAAATCAATCCCTACCCCTGAGAAAGAGAGCTAGGCCAACAGCGCAAAACATTATGCTAGTAAAAATAAGTAAATAGATAAATTAATAAGTGAATAAAGATAAATGAAGCAAAAGAGGGGAGAGAACCTTCTTCCTCAACTTAAATGCTTATTCTAAAATGTTATTGATTAGATCCTGGCAGGTTTTGAAAAGGTTATGTACAGATCCTCTAAGTGTGAATCTGATTTTTTCCAGTTTCAAATAGTATATAACATCAGTTACCCACTGACTTAGTATTGGAGAGTTAGACTTACCGTGCTCAACTGGAAGAATCCTATGTGCCACAGCTGTTAGTGAATTAGGAGGGACTGTGACACCAAGGCTGTCTGATAGGCCTTTAAAGATTTTGGTTGAAAATGATGTTAATTTGTTGCATGACCAAGGCCGGAACTTAATTGTAGCGTTCACAGGTGGGATCTTGCCCTGGAAACATTTTGGACAATTTTAAATGAGAGATATGCGTTCAAGATATAATTTTGAGTTGAATAATTCTATGCTTTGCGCATATGGAGCCCAAGTGAATTCTGTATATTGCTATTTTCCACTCCTTTTCTGAAATATTGAGTGAAAGATCCTTTTCTCACTGTTCTATTGGATCTTTGAAAGGGAGGAACTGTAAAATGGTTTTATATATTATAGAAATGCTGTCTGAGTTCTCAAGACTGATCAATATTTTTTCAGGCATAGAGGTAGGTGGGAGTTGAGGAAAATTGGGCAGGTTCTGTTTAAGAAATTTTGAATTTGAAGATAGTGCAAGAAATGTGTTGCTGGAAAATTAAATTTGGAGTGTAATTGTTCAGAGGATGCAAAGACGTTGTCTATATATGGATCTCTAAGTGATTTAATCCCAAATGTTTTCCAGGCATTAAAAACTGCATATGTATGTTTGAGAGTGTGGAAATAGGTGGTTCTTGTGCAGAGATGCCGCAGGTGAAAGCTTCTCCAACTTAAAATGCTTCCTACATTGGTTCCATATTCTGAGTGAGTGAAGCACAATTGGGTTGTTAGTATATTAGCGACAACTTGTATTTATTGGGATGCAAAGCAAGGAATATAAAGAAGTGCTGCAGGACCAAGCCTGTGTATGTTCATCTATTTGTGTCCATGTCCTTGTTTTTATAGTTTGTATGTTTGCTGCCCAGCAATAAAACTGAAAGTTAGATAGAGCCACCTTCCTCCTTAGGTCTTTGTAGGATCACCCTTTGGATATGTGAATGTTTTGAATTCCAAATAAATGAGGTTATGGTTGAATCTAATTTCTTAAAAAATTATTTATTGATGTATATTGGAATGTTTTGAAATAAAAAGAGAAGCTTAGGAAGGATATTCATCTCTAACAATGTTAATTCTTCCAGCTAGAATGAGATGAAGGGCTGACCATCTATGCAAGTCTTGCTTAATTTTTTCCATACAGATGGCACCATTTTGTTGATAAAGAGCTTTATTTTTACTTGTGATGTTTACCCCTAGGTATTTAAACTGATCTGCAATGATTAAAGGGAAGGTGTCTAATCTAATATTATATGCTTGAGAATTCACTGGGAAGAGGACACTTTTATTGAAATTGATTCTGAGACCAGAAATCCTTTGAAATTCTATTAGTGCTGTTAAGACGCAGGCACAGTATTTTGTGGATCTGATATATACAGTACGATATCATCTGCATATAGAGAAGCTTTCATTTGTGTCATTTTTGTCATCTAGCTTTATGAACCTCTGTGCTGTCTAGCCATTCATCCTTTTTATTTACCTGCT
Source organism: Polypterus senegalus (assembly GCF_016835505.1). NCBI lineage: Eukaryota > Metazoa > Chordata > Cladistia > Polypteriformes > Polypteridae > Polypterus > Polypterus senegalus. The sequence goes on from NC_053161.1 coordinate 916,063, forward strand.
TTGTCCAAGATTGCAGATTTTGTGGCTTATTTAATTTGAGAGTGTAATGCACACTATTTTGAAATAGCAGTCTTCTTTTCTGTTACATCTTGATGTTAATAAAATGTTTTATTACAATAAAAACAAGAATCCATTCATTTTTTTTACCTTTTTTCCTTGAAGCTGGTCCCAGCAGTACTGAACATAAGTAAAAACAGGGTGTACTGTATACTAACCTAACTAATACTTGGCCAAGAAATGTACGTTCAAAATATAGAGCATCATAATATAAATCTGTCCAGATCCAAGGAGAACATTGACACGCTCTCCTGACTAGAATTTAGACTGTGTTTCCTGCTGCTGTAAGACAGCATCATGCCACCTAAAATGAAAATCCTTTATTTGGAAACATACTGTGCATGCATTTTATATGAGGTTGTAATTAATGTTCTTGAGGTAAACAATGAATCCATGAAAAGCAGATCCATGCTTCACTCCCCAAGGCCTACTGACAGGTAACAGAATGTGGAGTTCTCATGTGAAATATAATTCTCATAAGTAATTAAAGGTACCTAGAGACATCATTGATGGTGATGTGTGGCTATAAATAAGCTATCAGCAAGTCTGATGAGTCCAACACTAAGGCTATTACATAGTGCCTGTTTGGCTCCAAGAGGGAAAGTCATGTAAAAAATACCTGGCAGTGTTGTGACTAGCATGCAGAATGCCTATAGTTTATATTTTGATTGCATATAAAATCAGCAGGTATATTTTTTTTGTTTGTTTTCATTCTTCAGGGCACACTAAGTGCTAATAGCTTCTCGGTTAAATATGACCAGGACATGTGCTCTGAATTTCGGCCTCATTGTTTGCTTTACCACCTGTTGTGTTTTATTTGGAACAGTTTTTTTTTTTTGAGGCAGTCTATAGTAGTGTGCTCGACTTGTAAAGTGCTTTTGGGATACAGTTTTATGCTAATTTTAGAACCATGTTCAGTTACACACTGATCAAATGTGCTTTGTCATTACACAATACAGTATGTACAGTAAGTTCAGTACTTTGGACTTGTTTAAAAAATAAGTTTGCATGTGGCCATGTGTTATCTGTTTTAGACTTAAACTAATGATCGTTTCATAGTCATGTTCCAGTGTGTCCTATAAAGGTTTGTTCCTGCCTTGTGCCCTGCTAGCTGGCATAGGCTCTGCTACCCTCTGCAACCCTGGTCTGGATTAAGCAGGTTAGAAAATGACATGACTTTCAGTAACAGTATTTATAGCTTTGTTTTCTTACTTTCTTTCAGGTTTGTTCTTACCTTGCTGCATATCTGTTTCTTCCTACACAACTGAGATTTTTTTATTACTGTTTCTGATTCAAACAATCATCTGGAAAAAATTAACATGAGTAGAGTGACAACTGTCACTAAATTCAAACAGACATGCAGGTAATTTTCCAATGATGTAAGATCTCCATTTAAATCTCAGATGGATTGGCTCTTACAGTTGTGTCAGTCTCTGGTACTTAGGTTTTTCCTTTTGTATTTGTACTCGGTAATATTTATAATGATTTTTTTTATCGTTGCACAAGTACATATACGGACCTCACAGAGACCCATAAAAGAGACAATGTCTCATAAAGTGAATACAAAATTAGTTTTGTAAGCTCATACGTCTTTAACTAAAGGTATAACTCAGTATTAAAAAGTGTAGTGGATGGCCAGAACACTTACCCGACTGGGTTGACTTCATAAAAGAAACAGAAAGGGTGCTGAGGGGCACCACAGATTTCCACAGGGCACACTGGGAATTGGAGTTTGCTGACTGTGGTGTTCTGGGGATGACGCCAGGGAGGGAGTTGCAAGGACTGCTGAGCCCTTCTTCTTTGGGCTCCCACCTCACTCAGAAGTGATTACGAACTACATAAAAGGAGCCCTCTGCCGCAACTCTGGGAGCCAGAGTCGGTAGGAAGAGTATGAAACTTACTAGGAGGAGTACAGCCACTGAGAGAGAGAGAGAAAGTGAGAAAGGGAAGAAGACTTGCACTTCATTTCTGTAGTTTGTTTGTGGTGGGAAATGATTGGGAAGAGTTTCCCACAAATAAAAACCTTTGTGTGTTGCTGAACCTGTGCCTGTGCCTGTGTCTGTTTGTGTCAGGTGTTGTGGAGCTGGAGTGCAGGTGGCAAAAGTAAAAATAAAAGGGTAATCATGACAGCGTCTAGTGCTTTCATTTTAGAGTAATGTTCCTCAGCCCCTTATCTGGCATCAAAAATGTGTGTTACACTGTACAAAATTCTGTTTTTCCACTACAAAGTTTGTCACATCTGGTAAATCTGCAGTTTTCATGTCTTTTGTATTTTCATTCAGAAAAGAACTTTCCACAGATTGATGTTTAAGAATAACTAGAGCATGATTTTGCTGTTTCAACAAGTTAAGGATTATGTTTTTTTACTTTCTTATCCATTTCGCTGTTAAAATTTTCCTTGAATAGAGAAAACCGTTAATTTAATGTCAGGGTGGATCAGAAAAATGAAAGTGTGCCAGAAGTGATGCGTAAGAGGTATTATAACCACAACCAAGATCTAAAAGTGTTGAATTTACAGTTTTCCAAGTGGCAAAGAATAAAGCACTGAAACCCTAAAAAAAACTTGAAGTCAAATTTCCAAGGTCTGAATCTTTTTAAACACAAAGAATCCCTATCCCAGATGTCTAAACATATAGATAAGTAAATTTTTAATGTGGAAGAAGCAACATGAAAAAGCAAAGTTTTCAGCACTTTTGTAAATATACTTAGTTTATCCTTTACCAACTTTTGATTATCTGTTTGTCAGTCAGTCAGTCATTTTTCAACCCCCTATATCCTAAAACAGGGTCATGGGGGTCCGCTGGAGTTAATCCCAGCCAGCACAGTGCGCAAGGCAGGAACCAACCCACCGCAGGGCACACATACACCAAGCACACACCAGGGACAATTTAGAATCACCAATGCATCTAACCTGCATGTGTTTGGACTGTGGGAGGAAACCCACACAGACACGGGGAGAACATGCAAACTCCACTCAGGGAAGACCCGGGAAGCAAACCCATGTCTCCTTACTGCGAGGAAGCAGCACTACCACTGCGCCACCGTTCTGCCCTTATCTGTTTGTAAATAGTAATATTTTTCATTTCTTTAATTTTCATATTTTCATATTTCTTTCACTAAAGCAAAGTTTATACAAAATGGTAGTGCTGTACAATTAATCATATTCTTATTGCAATTACAATTACGATAACCTCCATATACTAATTGTGAAAAGTAATGATTACTGATTTCTGGATTTGTACTCCCACTCTGCCAGGAATCAAACTTTCCCAATTACAGACTGGTTTAAACAGCAAGTGAGTGTTGTAATTCAGCACAGACACATTTACTAAACAGAGTGCAAAATCAGAGGCACTCACACCAAAGTACTAACCTCGTGCTAAATACATTTTTAGCATTCTGATGTTTTAAAAAGGTGTGAATATATTTATTTTCTGTTTCCATCAGCTTCCAGAAAAATTGAGAAGTGAAATGAATGTATATCACCTGACACTTTCTAAACATTTAAGTACCAGAATAAAGAGAATCATCTGTAATTTGGAAACATTTTTTTTTCATCATTGCAGTGTGCAAAATGTTAAACCACTGCATGCCAATATTTAAGCCTCCATTTAAAATTCAATCACATAATTCACAATTTTGACCATAAATTTTGGCTTTTGGTAATTGCAACCATTGTCTTTTTACCATCTGACCCTGGCTTTGATGTTTTTTTACTATTATTTTATTTTTTCCCTTGAAACTATGTTATTTAATTTCCCAGTCATCCTGCTAATTATTCGTAGGCTGTTTGACCCTCTTCTCCATATTCACATGGGTCTTCACCAAGGTTGGGTAATATGGCATGTAAATTAATGAATGTTTGGTGTGTTGAATGATAATGATGGATATCACTATATAAGCATATGCCTTACTTTCTAAGCGGTATATTGTATGCTTATTAAACTCTAGGTATTTGTTTTGGGTAAAGCTTGAAGTATATTGAAGGTACATGAAATATTAGTTTTTCCAGAAATATAGTTTCAGTCATTTTCCTTACATTTTCTTACTAACTAAATGGTTCAGATATAACTGTAATCAAATGATTAAAATGGACCTTCTTAAATAATGTTATTTCAAAATGACACACGCACAGCTTAGTGTGTCACAGAAGCTCAGTGGTAGCACTGCTTCCTCTCAGTAAGGAGACCAGGGTTTGTATCCCAGGTCCTTCCTGCAGGGAGTTTGTGTGTTCTCTCCGTGTTTGTGTGGGTTTTCCAGTTTCCTCCCACAGTCCAAAGACATGCAGCTTAGGTGGAGATACTAAATTGACCATAATGTATGGTTGCTGTGTGTGTGTGTGTGTGTGTCTGTGTTTGTTGTGCGATGGACTGGTGCCCTGTGTTAATTAGAAAGTGATTGACTAGGAAAATGGCACACACCTTACAGCTGTATAAGACATATTAAAAATACAAACTCTCTTACCAATAAAATATATCATTATAAGAAAATAATTAAACACTATTAACTATTTTAAAATCTTAACACACATGAATAAAAATTAAACATTTACATAGTAAGATATACTGTGGAAGTCCTCATAATGAAATTAAGCATACCTTTATCGGAATCAATTTGTTGATTAAGGGAAAAAAAAACATGAAAGCAAAATTAATGCTATGAGACCTCTGGATAGCACTAACTGTGGCAAAATTTGCAGTGAATGTAATTGGAGATTTTCAGATGATGCCCGTTTTTTAGTTTCACCATCTGTCCCTCTGCAGATGATATCTATTAACAGTACACACACGTCTCTCAGTGCTCCTAAAATTTTGAAAGCTATTAAAAGTTTCTTATCTTGGTAATTAATTGCAGAGAAAAATTCAATTAATTACTAATTCAAAATGTTAAAAGTTTTCATCATGTAATTTTATGAAAGATATATCATTTTAAACAAGGCCAAGTTCTTTGCAAAGCGGTAGAGCCATGAATAAAACAGTGAAATGTTCTCATGGCTTTTCAGTTTGCAGATTGTCCAAAAAATTAACACTAAAGAGAGCTCTAGTGAAGGTAAATCAAATAACATTACCACATACACATACAGTATGCCCTTTGAAAAACAAAGAATTAATAAAGTGGACATTTTAATGACTAAATTCATAGAATATTTATCGACTACAATATTTGCACATTGTTTTTGTTAATTTCTACATGCTTTGTAAAGATTGGTATTTGTCATCTTCTCTTTTTAAATAATTTACTTACCAATTCGGTGTTTCAAGTAGTAGCAATTAATGCAGAGAACAAGTCAATGTGAAAATGGAGAAGGCAGGGATTGAAAGAGTTCTTACATCAAAAAAGACACAAACCCTCCAGCAGTTGTCACTCAAACTTGCCCTTGGCTAGCACATTTCTACTCCAGGCTCGTGCCCTCTGCTCTCCTTGCACACTTTGGTTACACCGCTCTTAACCATTCAACCACGTTCATGTATCTGTCCTTTTTCCTTCACTTGTCGAATGAGTAGTGGTAGATATTATTATGACAAAATCACTCAGGACAGAAATTTCAGTTTTTTTAATGTCATTAAAAATGTGAAAACCATCATAATGTTTATCTGCTAGTTCCCTCCAATGCCTTTGATTTCCTCACACGTATTTATCCTGAACTATAAACGTGTTGCAATAAATTAGCATTCTACCCAAGGTTGGAATGAAGCCTTGTGTGTAGGGTTATCAATGTGGTTACAAGTTGTGAAACCTTAAAGAACAGGAAACAGATGAAAGAGCACATTTTTCAAGATTTCGTCTTGCAGCCCAAAACCTTGCTTGCAGTTTTTAATTTGAAGTGTTATACATCTTTCAAAATGCAGGGTGAGACAAGGATCCTGAAAGAAGCTCATTGTCACAGCATGCAACAGTAAAATCTATTTACCCTTCCACAATCTACCCTCAGCTTAACTGTACATTAATTTTGATCTTCACTATCCTCAGCTCTTAAGCTTTACAAGCACACCTCACCTCACTCAATTCCAAGTCTATAGTTTCGGGCTACCCATTATCCTTGCCAGAGATGGATTCTCCATTTTGGACTGTTTTTTACTTTTTATTTATTTATTTTTTTAATGTAACTCTCCCTTATTAATCCTGGTTATTTTTAAACCAGTTATCATGTGGTAGCAGTTTTCAGACAACACTTTTTAGAACAGAGGTGTTGTGTGTAAGGTGTCACAGCCTGAATAGCTATCATGTCACTCAGAGAAATCACATGTCATGTGTAATGCAATTGGCTGATTATAGGCTAGTCAAAAAAGTGTAATGACATGGAAAGTACAACAAATACTGTAATATTTTTATATGCATCAGAAGTAGATTTTCTATCAACTGATATAATATATTCAGGACCACAGAGTATACAGTATCCCATCAGCATCAGACACAAGGTAATAAATCTGCTGCTAGTGGGGCTTCAGTCTATTACAGAGCCCATCCATGCATATATCCACACTGACAATAAACAGGTATATGATCCGAACTCAGGAGCCTGGATCTGAAAGACAGCAGCACCAACTACTGCATTGCTATGCCGTCAACTATTTAGTGAAAGTGAAATCTTGCATTCATTTACCAGACTTGAGTTAAACATGGTCATGACTGTGTGGGCAGATCAGTGCCATATTGCTTCCAAAATACTAACTGAAAAGCATCTATATGAGGACCTGGCTCAATGTATATCCATCAGTCTGTCTTGGGTGATTGTCAGGGTTCCAAGGTACATCATGTTCCTTTACCAGTTTGATCCCAATAGCTCAGAGGGTGTGGGAATGTAAAGAGAACAGACAGTCATATAATTTTATGTACATTAACACTTATTGGAAGACAATTATGCAGTCTCCTATTTAGGACCTTACAAAGGAGGTAAGCATACAATGCATGGTTGAATGTTTCAGATAAAAAATGCTGGTTTTCAATAATTATTGTCTAGATGTAAATTTAGTAAGCAGTGTATGTACTCTGTAAAGTTCTGTGATATACTGTAAGTTTTAATGAGGACTTGCAGTATTTTTCATAATGGGAGAAGTGAAAGTCTGATAGCTTGAAGGGGCATAGTTCAGCATCTGGATCTTTAGTACGTCAAGAGACTTTATTTTTTTCCTATTTAAAGATCCAAGCGAACATGTTTTTCCCAGCTTTGAAGTTACAAGACATACATATTTTCAAAAGAACAGGTTTTATATAGTAAAACAAATAATCACCAAGGCTGTCATTAATCGAGATTTAATCATAAATATAATAGGAGGGTTTAAATTTATAGTTCATTACAATATACTTGTTCTCCTAGTTATGACTTCTGCATTCACACACCCGAAACATCTAGCCTGCATATTTTCATTAATCACCATTTGCACATAATATCAGACTGGATCTACTGTAATTCTCCTTATACTGTACAACTTTCTAGTGTCAACTCTGAAAGGGGCACTAGTCCATCACAGCATACAGCTCACTCCACACACACAAGAACACAAACTCACATAGTGTCAGTCTTAGACCTGCTCTTCATCCTATCCCGTATGTCTCTGTCATGTGGGTGAACATCAGGGTAATAAAGAAAACCCCATAAACACACAGAGAGCATGCTGTCTCCACAAAAGAGGTGATTAGGGATGGAATATGAATGCAGAATTCTGAAGATACCTATAGTGCAGACCACTGCTCCACCATCATCCATCTAATCGTATACTGCTGCTGGATTATGTGAATTTCCCCTTGGGATTAATAAAGTATCTATCTATCTATCTATCTATCTATCTATCTATCTATCTATCTATCTATCTATCTATCTAATCATTTAATCTAGTGAGTACACCATGATGAATAAAATCTTTAAGTTTAAGTCTTATAACCCTAACAATTAGAGACTATGATATGAAAATCGAGTAAAAGCAACTATGCTTATTATGAGGCCATTTTAATGACATTTCAGCGGTAGATCTTCACTAATTAACTTTTCATTAGGGTTCAGGCATCTAAAGCATACTTGTAATGATTGTTTTCTTCTTATGTTCTGATAGCCAAACAAGGCACTGGCCAAAGTAGTTTACATCTTGTAGGTTCCTCTCGGAATATACGAGCGGCTGTTTATTACTGTGTGTGTATGTAGACATGTGCACAAAAGCACCACCAACAAATATCCCCAATTCAGACCCGTTATTGAGAACATTCTTGACATGTAATCGATAATCTAAATATCCTTTCATTACAATACATGCTTGTTTCAAGTTTTTGTATGATATTACATTTTAAATGTGATTTGAGCTCTTAAGCTTTGTTGAAAATTATAATTCTGTCTCATAGGTCTGCTGCTTAAAGTGCGTTTTCTGAATATTTGCCTTCTGTAGGACTTTCCCATTAGCTGCCTTTAAAGCAGACACTGCTAAAAAACACTCTTTGACCCAGTCTTCGATACAAATGGTAAGAACACTTCTGGTTAGAATATAAACCCTTCTGAATGTTAAATTAGAATTGTATGAACTTGACAAAATGTTTGCATGTAAATGTATATTTTACATCTGCATCAAACAAGTAACTGCTTGATTTTCCCTTGCTTTGGAAACACACAATTATTCATCTATTTAAAATGGATTAAATTTAAAAAGGGTAAATTATGGCTTTCGAAGCAACATTGCCATCTCACAACACCCTTAACTTACATGTGGAATTCCTCTTTGTTTTGTGTTCATATTGTCAAAAAAATGATTGTCAAGTCTAAGTTGGTTGGGAGTTATTGAGTCCTGTTATGTGCATCTAGGGTTTATTCTGCTGTATATGGCTGTTCTGCTTGCCCCTGGCAATGCCTTTACCTGTAAGTCACACTTTCTCATGTCTAGTGGTAGAAAGTTCTAAGATCCATTTCAGAATGGGCTTAAAAATACACCTCTTTTCTTTTTTCTGTTTTTGCCTCATCTGCCTGTTTCTGCCTTATGACCACAGCTTCAGTTTATCTACAGTTCCTGTCTTGTGTGTTTTTTATACTTTTTTACACCTTTTGTGGCCTGATCAATGGTCTGTTTTATTTACAATCAACCTGTTCATCAGATATTTGAGGTAACCATTTTCTCCTGGCTTCAAGTCACCAGGTTTTCCCTTAAATGACTCTATTGCACTTGTCCTGCTGTGTTGATATAATGACATTGTGTTTACCTTTTGAGGGTTCATAAGTTGAGAATGAGAAAGCAGGACAGGTTCCTTCCTTACTCACATTGCTGTCACAATGGATCTCAATTGCCTGTAACACTGTGTTATTAAAGCAGTTTTAGAAAATGGATGGGTGGATAATTTCACTGATGTTTATGGATTCTGTTAAGTAAAAGTGCTGCATTGAAAGCTTATAAACTTCCTTCAGATTACCCTGAATAGTTGCAGCTATCAGTATTATCAACCTGAAGGGGTGGGATCAGTTGCCATCTTTTTGGTGCTGTGGATGAGAAAATAGATGATACCATTAGCAACAGTGCCCCCTCTTGTCATGGAGTGGTATTACATACGTCTGATGAGCCCAAAAGGTGATATGTTATTGTCATTCTTTCTAGCAATGGCCAGTGCTGTTACCTCATTGAGAATCGTAGAGAATAAAGTTTGAATCATGGCATGGTCTTTGTCTGTGCAGAATTTGGTTGGCCTTATGCTGTAACAGCTCAAAATATAAAGGCAATTATAATGAACTAAAGGGTTTCCAAGCACAAAGTCCAAAACAATGACTCAACATGCCCACTAGAGCTGGAATAACCCACAAACCCCAGCTAGTCACACAAACCTTTATAATTAAGAAGCTCAGTTAATCAAAAATAAGCTCAGAGGAGCACAAAGCAAAAGGCACAGAAGGCAATGCCTTCAAAATAAGCAATCCCAATAGCAAACAAAGTCCCAATATGAAATCCAAGAATGGTCAAAAACCAAAGCACAGAGGTGAAAAATCCAGTAATTTACCAAAAGCACAGAATAGTCAAAAGAGAAACTCAACAACACCATGAGCACATTCACAATGATCCATGAGGGGCTGTAAGTTCTCCTCATCATTTATAAGCCTGTGGGCATTTCCCTGTGGGGATGGGCACGTGGCCCCGCCTCTTGGGGAACAACCCACAGAACACAAGGAACACAGCAAAGTACACATTAACACATGAAAACTAAATAAACTGCACTAGTAACATAAAACATGAACCAAATAGACAATTAAATGAGATATGTAAACCCTTGCCAAGGGAGGAACCCTGTCTGAGATAAAAATACAACTTAAAATGCTGATTTAATTTATGTGAAATTTGCTCATCCACATTATAACAAGACTGTCTAGTACAACAAGATTTTAAACAAGTGTTTTGAGTGTGGCTTTCCAGCTGTATCCAGGTGGCCTTGTATAGAGAAAGGTCCAAGGCTGTGTGGTTTAATGTTGTAATGAGTTCTCAGAAAAGAGCAGTCTAAGTAATATTTTATTTAAGAATCACTGAATGCTATTGCCTCATAAACCTTCAAAATGATAGTTTTTTGAGGTCAAGAAATGACTGTAAAAGTTAAAAACAGAAGTCAGTCAGGCTTTCTGGGAGTCTTTTTAATACACAAACTTAGGAGGGTGGGTGAATGAACATGATCCGCATAAACCCAGGAGTGGTCCTTGAGACCATTGCTTCACCAGTGAACCAAATACTCAATTCCATTACTAAGTCATTGTGAGTTCAACATGTCCTGTATCTCGTACTCTTCACTATTTTCCAGTTGAACAGGTGGAACTAAACAGTTCTCTTCATGCATCTTGTTAGTGCTAAAAAAACATGTTGGAGTGGCCAAGCTTTCTTAAGCCAAATTTTTCAGCCAGTCCATTGATCAAATGATATTTTTATGTCTCTGCACATTTTCATGATGGTCATATATTTGGCTTTCCATTCCTATTCCCTGCCATGAGTTATGGAGACATCAAATCTACTAAAAAATAGTCCATCTAGCTTGTGAGACGTGATCTTCACGTTAAGAACACGGAAGACATTTAAAAGAAACCGTGAGAAAGAGATTGGCCACAGAGCATCTCGCGGGGACCTTAAACATGAGACTTTGTGCCAAGAGACTGACCCAGAACCGTCTCGCGATGACGTGAAACATGAGATTCTTGCAAGACATGCCCTACTTACAATCAATATCAAATAAGCCAAGAGGCAGCAAAACATTCAGTCATCTAAAGGATTTGAGCACACACAGATCCAGGGCTGTCAGTGCATATAAAGTGTATAAGGACAGTACGTTATAAATGAAACGTCGATGTCTAAATGAAGAAAAAAGCAGTGCGGAGAAAAGAGAAGCAGAAACGTTGGAGAGAAAAAAGAGCGAAAAAATAATAATCTAGGTGAAAATTCAGAAAATAAGGAAAGTAATTATTGCCCGGAACAAGTGGAATTGAAAAAAAAGCACGTCCAATCCGGCTCAGAATTAAAAGACAGAGTAAAAGACAAAGTGGAACTTCATAAAGACGTTTACAAACGTTGTGGAGAAAGTTAAAGGATATGAAAGTAGGAAAATTAGAAAATATAAAAAAAGAAAGAAAAGATCGCAGTAGCGCAAACAAACAAACTGCCTCATTTAACTATGCACCTGTCTAACTTTGGTTTAGCACAATAATCACTGCACTATTGTACCTTAACACTTAATTCTACTTTATTCACATAATTTTACATATTTATTATGTTCTACTATACTGTTATCTTACAGTCTATGATTTTTTGTTAGTCTAACTGATATTCTAACTTTGCACAGTTTTTGAAAAGCGGATCAGGATGCATTTCACTGCATGTTGTCCTGTATAATTATGCATGTGACAAATAAAGAATCTTGAATCTTGAGAATTTCAAAAACGGAGTTTAACTCACATGCATTTATTAGTTACTTTGTAAAAAAAATTATTAACTGCTTATGATGTAGATCATTTTGTCGGTGCTGGAATTCCAAACAGAAAACCCTACAGTATCCTGAATTATGATACAAAGTAATTAAACACATGTCTCAATGACCTCATTAAAAAGATTCAGCATATTGGGACTCGAAAGATTCCAAATATTGTTTTTACAGAAATTCTAAAATAAAAGTGAAACTAATGAAATAGTAACAATTCAAAGAAAAAAAATCTTAAAAGTGTGTATCCGGAAAACCAAACATGGGGGTTGGTGAGCGAAGCGAGCAGGGGCCAAAGCCCCCAGTACAGTTTTTAAATAAATTACATTTTCTGAATTGCAAAGTTTAACCCTACAAACCAGTTTCTCCATTCTTTGAATGCTAATTTAATAGCTAATGGTTCTCTGTTCCCTACATAATAATTTTGTTCTGCTGAATTTAATTTTTTCAAAAGTAGGTACAGGGAATAATGTGCTCAGAGCCTGGAAAGTCTTGCGATAATACCACTCCAGCATCAATACTTCATGTGTGTATTTCTAAAATGATTTGTACCAAAATGTTGGGATGTCTCAAAGCTGGATTAGTTAAATATTTTTTAAATATCTAATGACTGAATGATAAGCAGCACACCCTTCTGCCATTGTAGACAAAACAAAAAAGATAATTAAAAGAGTTTGAGGTCTTAGTTGGGAAATCCCCTTTTACTGGTTTACTGGAATGTAAAAGGGCACCTTCAGCACATCAGATGAGGATTGCATTATTTATTCCAGAAAAACTCAACTGTTATTTTTGTGACTACAGTGGTAATTCTTTTAAAGAATCCTTGAGAGATGGTGGCTGCTGGGGAAGCTATTATGACTTTTCCCTAACAGGAAGACCAAAACCACCCAAAGACACCATGCATTAAACATACAGAATGCAAAGCATTTAATAATATGGAGTTCATCATGTTTTAAGAAATGCATTTCACCTATATAGGACATTTTTTGTACGATTTTTCACCCTTGTTCTTCTTATCAAGATTATGTATATGTATTTGATTAAGACAAATCACAGAAACTACCTCATCTTGAAAATTTGACCACAGAATTAATTAATTGGCCGCGACTAAGCCAGAATCAAAGCACTTTATTATACCCTGTAGGATTAGGGTGAATCAAATGAGTTTGGATGATAGTATTAAGCCATCATGTCAGAAGCCCAAAGCTAAGATAATGAAAGGATGGCACCAGCTATGAAGAACAAATAAAACAACAGAAAATCTGGAACCCATTTATTATGGTGAAGCAGTCAGACCATGAGGCTACTTTATCAAGATTGAATTTTTGGTTTGTTATGTCTTTTAATTTGTTTATGAATCTGCTGCCTTTCTCCCACTCCCTTGTTTATTCCTTTTTCACATTTTTGTCATATTTATCAGGATCTTCAGGTGTGACCTGACCTACCAGATATCTGCTACCTGTTTTTGAGGATTAACTAACCCTTCCAGCCTATTGTTTTTTGGCTCCCCTTTTATTTTTCTTGTCCATTTGAACATTTTTTTTTGCATTGCTTTTTTTGGCTATCGAAATTTGCTTTTGTTCTTTGTTTTCCTTCTTGGTTTTTAAGGATTTGCTTTTGTTGTTATTAGATTGCCTTTTTTGGTTTACTTAGTATGTAGTTTGGTGATTTTTGAAATCTATTTATCTTTTGATTTTCAGTTTTAATAATATATATTCAAATTATATGCATTTAATTTTACATTTTGGTATTTTTTGAGTTCTTGGTTTGTTTTGAAATTTTCTTTGTTTAATATTTTGTGTTTCTAGGACTTCAAATTCTTATTTTACAACTAAATCCTTATTTGAGTTTATTGGACCAGGAAATCTTAACATAGCTAGTAGTTAATGACTGATTATGTCATAATAGACAATTTGTTACGTTTGAGAAATGTGATTTTCAGTGGCGTTTTTGGCAGGAAGGATCAGATGGGGCCAAACCAAAATTTTTCTTTATGTGTGTAGACTTCTCTAACATTAATTTACCTAACTAGTAATATTCTCCTTATTACAGCTTTTATCCCTCTTTTACTAGTAACCAACTGATCAAGTTCAAGCACCTTTGAGGCTCTAAAAAAATCAAATATTGGGATGATTGTGGCTGGTCTGTCTTGACTGGCATCAGATCACATGATATCATCTGACATCATCATCATCATCATCATCTGGCAAAATCCAGTCATATAGATTTAAATACTATGAAAAAAGTCAGAGCCTTGAAACCATCTACTGTTTAGGAAAATGTATAGGCTATGAGCTGCCAGAATTGAAAAGGCAACACTTCAAGTTGAAGTTCAAATTCATATGACTCAATCTGCACAATTTGCATCTAGTAGCAGCACTAACATCCGTGTGGCCGGGATTTTGGTGGTAAGCAAGACACCAGAAAACAATTGCAAAAGAGATTTTCTACATCCATACCTGTTCTTTCTACACCAGGACTCTGCACACTTTTGAAATTGGAGCATCACAATGCTGTCTTCTTTGCATTTTAATGCAGGCAATGACCTTCCAACTCCACTGCTAAACTGAAAAGTTCAGTTTATACATGAGTACACACACCCAAGGATATAGAGGACACTGCAGGACCAATTGGCCAAGACCCTCACTCAAAACTATGCTGGCATCAAAAATATGGCCTAAGAGGACAAAGCTGAGGGTTGTTCTAAACATTAATACGTTACAGATGGAAGCTAATTACTTATTTTGCACAGCATCTGGTGGGGTTGTGCTCCACTGGCCCTTAGTTCAAAAATGTCACTTGCAATGTCAATAAGTTACCAGATTAACTTTAGGCTAATGTTATTTCTAATAAATGTTTGAGTATGGATCCAGTTGAAATGAAAGCAGTCTTGCAATGGTCTTTTTCTGAATCAGTTCACAATCTATTACAGAAAATTAATAAAACAATTTAGTTGGATAATTTTGCCAAATACTTATTTAACATAAAATTCTACAAATACAACTCCTGTTTAATGTCACCTACACTCTTCATTGTAATTCAGAATTGGAATGGATGCATCTGATATTATGTTGGGGAAGTTTTTTTTCTCAGGGAAATTACATTCCTTGAAATCTTTATTCCAGAAAATGTACTCTAACAGAACAAAATTGTGATGTGGGTGATGGAGCTGAGAATTAAATTAGTATTAGAAGAACAGAAACACTGATTAGAAAAAGATCAGCTTAACATAAACACATATCATTAAATAATAATCTATTTAAAGATCACCAAACATTGACATTTGCAACAAGCTAGATAGGCCATGTTTTTGAGCAGGTTTAACTTTATAATTTATTTTTTGCTAAAAGACATAAACAACAAAGATGATGCCTAACTACATTAAACATCTTTGAATTAGATCCGGAAATAATTTTGCCAGCAGAGAGATTGTGGATTTTGATACAGTTAAATTCCGAATTAGATGTGGAAGAAATAAGACAAAATGAGATTGAAAATTTGGTTCTAAACTTATGCCTCCAAATTTTCTGGGCTCCAAAGTATTCTAAACACAAAATAATCCATTATTATATTGAGTAGGACATGTTAGATCAGAGTTTCTTAAATTATGGATCACAACCATAATGTGTGAACTTGGCACGCACTGAGTTGGGAATTAACTTTAGTACTGAATGAGAAAGGATTGCAAATGGTTTGTGGAAAGCCTTGCAATTGGTTGCCTCTTGCAAGGTGAAAACAAATCTCCCCAGACACTGATGTCAGCGAATGTCCAAGGGGAAGAGCTGAAAATTGTTGGAAATTCTACAAGCGGATTCCCTCCCCCACCCCAGATAATAATTGCCAGTTGTTCTGAAAGGGGGACAGGGATGATGATCGGTTGCAGTTCCACAAGGGAGATGAATCCACTGGATGACGCTTCATGGCGATTGTGAATCATGACGACACGCAAAAGGCAAAATTGGCTTGCAAGGAAAAAATGTTTAAGAACCACTGCTTTAGATAAAACCAAAGAGGGTTATTTTAATGCTTGTTCTGAATGTTGTGGATCCAAATCACTTCATGTTTGAGTGGCAGAAGACTTCCACATGTCTGTGTTGACTCCTAGCCTAATGACTGCCATCCAAAGGCTATATACAAATCAGTAGGTATAGATAGATTTTCTAAGATAACTAATTTTATTATTTGAAACTATTGACCTCAGTGCTTTTATTAGATGACACAATTATTACTGCAATTGTGTGTGGATCTCCATTATTGATCAGGTAAGACAATGGTTCCCAATTTGTTTCACATTTTTGAAAATGGTTTTGCTCTCATTTAGAAATAAAGCTATATTTAACCTTTAACTTCCATACAGAATGCAACAGACAGATGGAAATGGTAAATCAGAACATAAAAATATATCTATTTTTTATTTTAAATGGTTCAGTATACTTAAATGGTCTGAATACAGCAAGAATAGTCACAGATCCTCTCCCGCCAAGTATTTATCTTCCATATGTATGGTTTTTTTTAACCACATTTGTTTTCCATGAAAAAATCAAGCTACTGCTGTGCCTAGTATAAACCAACATCTCCTTACAGTCTGATACATTTGAGATAAAGTAGGTGAAAATCTAATGAAATCAGGAGTTAAAATGACATTTTGTACTGACTGTCGTATTTACCTTCATCCCAGTAACAGTTCACAGTCTTGCGTTCTACAGGAGATCTGTGGATGAGAGTTCTGTCATGGAAGTTAGCCCCATGATTTATAAGACCTTATAAAAGCTGGACCATTTAAGTATACTATGGCTGTCCCAGAGCATCTTCATATTCATCCCCAATTTCATGTCTTCTGATAAACACACATTTTGTCTGGCATTGTTCTCTCTCTCCTCTGATTATAGTAAATTGCTTTCTAAAATATAAAGTACAGTAGGAAGTAGGAAGAAGAAATGTAGGAAGTCTTTTGAAGGATTTATGGAACTGAAGAAATGTCCTGGGTTTCCTAGAAAAATTTGCTTGCCCCAATTCTTTTACACTGTTCTGCTTTAAAATTTCCTCACAAACAAGAAGGTTGCATTTGAGAGTTCAGTAGTCTTAGGAAATTATTTCTTGGTCTTGTTTCTTTGAAGTTCATTTTGTTTTAATATATATATATATATATATATATATATATATATATATATATATATATATATAGCACAATCATCATTTCACATGCATTATTAATGTCATCCTTTTTCAAAAGCCACACTTGTTGCTAAGTATGTTTTTCTTATGCATAGCTGCTGGTGTGAATCATTCAACTGGTGATGTACAGTAGGCACCTTCTTATTTTACATCAAGAAACTCCAATGAGCAAGTGCTAACCTATCTACATGTATAGTTAAATGTAAAGGAAATACTGTTAAGTTCAAAGAATTAGTAAAAGCTTAAGGGTTACAGTTTTATGACTTCTCCTATCCTGACCTTCATTTTTGTTTTGATTCCCACCTATTAAAACTCTCAGATTCAAACCTCTGCCACGTAGATATTTTGTGCCAGCAAGTCTTTATAAGTAAATACTTACTTGTAGGTCACAGGTTCAGGTCTGGAAGGATATTTGGCTCATCAGCCACAACAGATTCATGCTATTATTATTTAGTTTGTATTTATGCATGTGTTTGCAGTTAACATTTTTAGTAGAGATTCCATATTCACCTCAGTTGCAGTTGGATGATATTTTGGGGGAGCCATGCTAATTAACAATTAATTTTACAACTTAATTTTTCTTTCTTGTTCGTGTGAAGTCATTAATCATCTCAGTATAAATGCACATTAGGTTACAGTGTAAACATGGTTTTTCTTATTTAACTTGTTGCACTTTTACACCAAACAGTGGATATGGATCAGATGCTGCCAGACATTTTATATGAATTATTTGCTCTCTTCTGCATTTGCAACACAAGATGATTTTGCCGTCTGTGCCAACTGCACCATGTTGCTATAGCAGGATGTCAGACAAGGAAGTGAATTGCTTTTAAATTAAAGCTCATTTTGAAATCATCTTGCTGTTATCCACTTGATCTGCCTTTGGACCTCACGTCTGGTGCAGGTTAATTTGGATATTGTTTTTGACATTCTAGGCTGGGTTCGATTTTATGTATTTGACTCGGTCAATACTCTGGTCTGCAGCACTCTGAAAAAGCAAACTCTACCAGTAAATGTGAAACAGTGCATAGATAGTCATCAGCCTGGCTTAGTGTGAATGGAGACAAGGCTAAAGCAAGTGAAGCGTTTTTGACTGATCTAGATACGCAGAGTTTAAATCCGACTACATATTCCATTTTCAATTATAGTTTTTAATAAAGTCATCCGTATCATTAACAAGGAAAACAAAATTTATTTGTAGCAACATAATAAGCACTTTCAATAAAAAAAAATTAAACAAAAAGAAATAATCTAACTTTATTGTTATTTCATGTTCATCGGCCACTGAGGCTTAGCTCTGTCTTAATGCAATTCTTAGCTTTGGGCCATGCTTTGAATTGATTCTCTTCCGACACATTTCATTTTTATGATTCACATGCGATAAAAAGTTCTCTAGAAATGTAATTTCCATCATTGTGTGTAAGATTTTCCAGTTGGCGCTTCCTTAATAGATGACAAAGTCATACAGAATGGCGACATTGTTGTAAGGTAGCGTTTTGGCCATTTGTTTGTTTGTTGTTTCATTATTCAGCACCTTATTATCTTGTGAGCAGTATTCTAATAATAATAAAGTATTTTTGCCATTTTTAAATTGCATTCTTTCTTTTAATTGCAGATGGTATATTTTTTCCATTTAGCCGCCGGAGTTATGTGCATTTCTTGTGAAAGTTTGCCATCTGCTGGTTAAATGTGCTACTACATGCATTGTACAAGTTTTCAGCTTGAGACGCGTTTATTCTGGGACTTAAAGAAAAAACCTGTCAAATGTGGTTGAATACCTCAGTATCAGTAAGTAATAGCTATAGTATAATATACTTTTGTAACTAAGCATCACAAATATATAACTAAATAAATAAATAGTAGCAATACTCATAGATATACTGTCTACCTTGCCTTACAAAAAGTGAATTTTGTCATTGGCTTATTTTTTGTGATCAGTACAGAATCAACTTGAGCTTCAAAAATAAGATTTTATGTGTGTAAGAAATATTTTGCCTGGAGTCCGATTTCACATTTAATCTAATGAGGCAAATTACTTTCAGTTAAAGACAGAACAAACACAATACAAATGTGTTTAATAGATAAATGGCAGCAAAGTTTAAGGAAACAAATACATAGTTTTATATGTGAGAAAAAAATATCCTGTGAACACTGATGGGTTTTATCTTTATAAAAAGTACTTTAGAGACTCATAACTATCCGCAACTAGACAATGTTCAGATGTGCAAATTCATGCAGAAAAAGAAGCATATGAAATTATGATTGCGGTGGGCTGGTGCCCTGCCCGGGGTTTGTTTCCTGCCTTGTGCCCTGTGTTGGTTAGGATTGGCTCCAGCAGACCCCCATGTCCCTGTAGTTAGGATATAGCGGGTTGGATAATGGATGTATAGATGGATGAAATTATGATATTAATATAAGATATTTCTTTTAAATTAAGGGAAAGAGTTTTGGCAAGAGCTAAAGAACATTTTAATAAGGGAAGGAGTCACATTTTTGTAGATGGTGAACAAGTGTTTTTTTTCACACAGAATTGTAGCTACAGAGAAGCATTTACCGAGTAATTCAATTGAAATTACTACCCTGGGACTCCCCAAGTCTGAGCTTTTTATTATTTTTAAAACACTAAGGAAATAGAAATTAATGAGTAAGTTCTTGAATGACTTGTTCTGTGTAGTGGTTTTGATTATATTTTAACACAATGTACTTTTACTATATTGATAAGAGCTGTTAATTTAAAACTCCTTGACAGCTGCATTATGCTCTTTTATAAGTGTTTCATAAGCCTGATTGCATGTCTGTTTATGTGGAGACTCTATAACTGATAGACCGCCCATTCATGAAACCATTTACTAAAATCAATATTTTAGTTTTGAGTCATAAAAAGCCATAGGCTGTCTGCATACTAACTGACGCAAGTCAGAAATGAACCCTGGATGTGTTGCACAAAGTGCAGTCAAACACCGCCAGTTTATTGTCACCAGTCAGCCTAACAGGAGAAGAGCAACTAGAAGAAGCTCAGACAGACAAATGGAGAACTCCATATTTGTGTCACTTATGTTAAATAGTATTTTAGTCAAAAATGATTTAGGATCACCAAAAATATAAAATAAATACAAATTGGCATAAACTTAGGTCAGTCAATTTAACCTTGCGAAAAACCAGGGATAGAAAAAGGAAAGAGAGTTTGAATATTGTGGAGGATTTCATCCTTTAAGGCCATTAACATCCACCTGGTCATTTTCAGCCTGATAGACCTCCATCCATTTTCCAACCTGCTGAATCCAAACACAGGTTCACGGGGGTCCGCTGGAGCCAATTCCAGCCAACACCGGGCACAAGGCAGGAACCAATCCCGGGCAGGGTGCCAACCCACCGCAGGACACACACAAACACACCCAGCACACACTAGGGCAATTTAGAATCACCAATCCAGACTGTGGGAGGAAACCCACACAGACACGGGGAGAACATGCAAACTCCACGCAGGGAGGACCTGGGAAGCAAACCCGGGTCTCCTAACTGCGAGGCAGCAGAACTACCACTGCACCACCGTGCCGCCCTCCTGAGGGACCTATGAATGTATAATAAAAACTGATTCAGTGTGAAAAAAGGAAAACAATTTAACCTGCTATTAAAGTAGATAATAATTTAAATATATTAATGATACTTTAAAGCTGCTTTTACTCAGCCAGCTAAATGCTTCATAAAATAATTCAATCAGTCATCTACTTTTCAAACTCCTTAGTCCACTTCAGGATAAAGAGGTGCAAAGCCTATCTTGCTATCACAAGAATCCTGGACTGATGTCATTTCATTCAGTTTAGAGGTAACCATTTAGCTCACAATATCTATTTTAGATGTGGGAGGAAAGCCAGAGTATACTGGAAAAAAACCCATGCATAAATGGAAGACCATGGCATGCAAGCTTCACACAGAAACTAACCAGGCCAAGATTCAAACCCTAGACACTGGAGCTGCAAAGCATTGTTAAGTAACAGTATAAAACCAAAATTGCATCCATAATAAGAACAATAAATAGAATTTTTATGAATTGAATACAGCATATTATTCTTATCTTTGTCCAACACAAAAATATTCACAAAAACAAATAGCCTGTAGTAAGAAGCTGCCTGGCTGGAATGTAAAGCCCTATGCTAGCATTTGGAGGGCACCCTCTGCATGCCATGGTAGGTGTACAGATGCCACCAGTGAACAGGAAGCTCTTTTACTGAAGAGTATGCTAAGGATGCAGACAGACAGAGAGCACAAATGAAAGAGAGTTCCTGGACTGGCTGCAATCTAGCATGAATCTTTCAGACCTGGAGGTGGCAGCAAATAAGCCCCTGGTGGGACACTGCTACCATTTTGTACTACAGGAGTTGCCAGAGAACACACTGACTTGGCAGTGCTAAGATTGTAAAGAAGCACCACTGAACACAGAAGTATGTATTGAATCCAGAGAAGTCAGTAAGTTTGCATTCACATAAAGGAGAAGTGCTTTTGATAATGTGAGATGAACAATTGTGTAAACCACCTCACTGATTTGACAGCCACACATATTCTGTGATAGCCGGTCATGTGGGGAGTGTAGTGATCCTGTAGCACAAAATAGCAAAAAAGCTTGAGCAGGACTCTAGATGTCATCTGCCAGACCAGGACTTCACTGGTGTGCCTCAACCCATGCAGCCCGGCATCAAACTCAGAAGGCAGACTGCAAGGCCTGTATAGGCCTAAAATTGGGGAATATGGGATTTAAAAGTTTAAAAACACCTTAAATACTCAAGCATGCTCTTTAAAGAAGGGGATAACTATAAAAGCTCTGGCTTGAAAAGGCAAAGACAAAATAATGTTTTTTAAATTTCACAAATGTATTAAATAAAAAGAAACACACAAATGAGGCAAACTGTTAAGGCAACCTGAGGCTAAAAAAAAAACAAATCCACTAATCAGAATCCAAGAACAATGTAAACAATAACAATAAAACAGAAAAATCCAAGACGATATGATGATTCACAACTCAAAATGTCAAGGACCCTCTGGTGTTCGTAGTGCCCAGCCAGAATATAAAGTCTCATGGTGATCATAAGTAGTGACATCATGGTGGCCCTGTCTCTTCAGGTTCCACTCACAGTAGTATACAAGGGACATAGGCAAACAACATAAGTACACAATACATAAATACTAAATTATAAATAAACTAGCAATGATAACAAAAACACACATGAAAATAAAAATTTGAAAACAACAGAAATGACCACAAAAAGAGAAACAAACATAAACCAGGGAACAAACCCTTGCTGAAACATAATAGAGGGAGAGGGGGGTTTATTTTGTGTTTTTTGTTTCATTTTGATATTATTTTCCTTTTGATTGTCTTTTGTTTTAAATGAAATCAGGATTTTTGGATAATTTGGAGACAGGAATACAGCATTGCACCACATTACAATGTAGTTTATACTTTAAAATGTCTGAATTTGGATGGATGTGTTTTAGTAGCAACTAAATGCATGAGGAGTGGCAAATCATTTTAGAAAAAAATAGAAAACTGTCGGGTGAATGGAAGATATGCATAAAGTGAAAGGTTAACTGTCAGGCACAATGCTTTCAGAGAGGAGCAAGAAAAAGTGGGTAAGATGAAAAGAAGTAGGTGAAGAGATGGCATATTTAAGGAGATCCTGTAGTGCAGAAACGTCAAGCTATTCTGTACTCGGTGACAATCGCAATGAGCTTCTACGGCTTGTGTTGGTAGGCCATTTTTGTGTAGTTGATGCCCCGCTCTGAGATTTTCCTCATTACACTAGGACCAAGGAAGAATGATGAATGAATTGTTTGGGAACACCATTTTCTATCAAACCAACAGATGGGACTAGGGAGTCTCAGTGACGAAGAGAGAGACAAAGTTAATCTGAACTTTTCAGAATGACACAGAGGATAGAAAGAAAATAGGGTACTAGAGGACACTCTGGTTTGAAAGAACCGAGACATTATCTGGCATTGTGGAAGTTATTCTAGATAAGATAGAAGAAGGGGTTGTTTCTTTAAAAAGTTGCAAATGCTCTGCTACTTTGCCAATATTAGAACAGACAGCTAATGTTTATCTTTCATTCACATTAACACTACACCATTAGAAGCATGACAAGTTCCTACAAAGCCAATCAAATCATAAAGTCTTTGCTTTTAGATAATGTGTTACTCATACACAAACACAAGTAGCTCTGCAGTCTACTTTGACTTTACGCTGTAGGAAGATATGTAAATAAATATAGGTAAACAACATTCGATGTAGCTTTTATATAAGTAACATAGAAATGTTTTTCATATAATGACCATCACAAAACATAATCACAAACGGAACTTTGCATGATACCTTGGTGAACTCTGTAAGTCCTGCTGTTTCATTGAAGGACATGCGTCTGGCAAGATGACGCCCAACCTCTTGCTGCATCCAAATGGTGTCATCTTTCGCCTTTATGCCTGGTGTAGCTGCTCTGTTTTTATGTGTGAGTGGACATTTCTTGCGGGGAGAACTTCTGTTTTCTTTCTCCAATGCAGAACCCTCTTCTGAGTTCACCTCTGACATAGCATGTCTTTATCTGTAAACAGAAGTGTCAGATTGGGGGGAGTGTGAACATGACTGAGAGAAAAAAACTGAATAAAAAAAATATATATATAATCTTTACAAGTACCATAAATTTACACCGGCTGTTACAGACTCAAATCAAATGTTTTTTTTTTATTCTATAATAGTAACAATAGGAGCAGCGTACCCTAACCCGATTTCTTTTTCTTTGCTTATATCCTTGAATAAAAGCACACTTGTTTTGTTATACATGTACCTTTTGTGAAAGTGTTTACTTGATATTTGAACTTCAGTCAGACACATTATACACTTCATGTCAAAATTTTGTCATTACTACTATAACATGAAAAAGGTTTCCGTTTTAGGTATGTGTTCAACATTTCTTGTGTTGCATTTCCTGTCATCCTACATTTGCCTAGATTGTTGTAGACACGGAACACGCATGAAATGCATGTGTTCAAAATAACAATGTATTATTTACCCAATACAACTCCAGGCACCTCACACACCAGATAAACAGGCCGGATGGGGCCTTAAGGGGAGAAGAACTTGTGTGCCAAATTTCAGGAATGTGGCATTCTCAAACCTGCTTAATCCAAATCTGGGTAACAGCGATCAAAGGGTATCTGCATTTTTATTTTAAGCACTCTAATCCATAATATTTTTTAGTTCTCACATTGGGGAGAGAGCAAACAAATTCCTGGCCATTAAATGTGGCACATAAAGCTTACCATGGAAAAAATACGGTGCTCTTGAAAGCCAACAACCTTAGGTGACTGTCTTTCAGCTCAAGTCTGGTCTGCCTATGTTATGGATGTCTCAGTTGTGCATGAAGCTGCCTGCTGTTGGCAGCTGATATATTTCTACTCATACAGGCTCTTCATGACGGTGATGTTTGCAGTCTTTAGATGCAGGGCTATTACTGATTGAGGACTGATGTTTTTTCGACAATATTTAGTTGACCTGTGCCTGAATGAGAGAATGGTCACTTAAAATGTTCCTTGGCATTTGTTCAAACTGTGTCCAAATGCATAAAGTACAAAAAGACAAACATGGATATATACATTACAATCAATCAAGTCTAATACTTCGTCTACTTTGAAATGAAAGAATCCTGGCAGGCTCGGGTAAAAGCTGTAATAAGATACAGTACAATGCAAAGATTTAAAGAAACAAGAACAAAAATGAATGTATGCATTAATTGGAAAAGCCATATTTCAACTTGAAAATGAGAGGACAACATCATAGTTAACATGTTAAATATCTGACATTTTATGATGGCGTCTTTTCTGATCTGTGAAGGAGAGGAAACAAACAGGGATGAAGAAGGACGGAAAAAGTAAAAAATTAATAACTTAGTGTCAGTGCCTGACATGACCATGTGGAAAATAAAAAGACGAGAATGGGTTTAAATATTGAAATAATTATTAAGTGCTTGGGAATGAGCAGGATTTGGAATTTTAATTCTATGCCTTAGGCCATCTCAGTTCCAGGAAGGTGTCAAAGGAAGTAACTATACTAGAATGTGCAGCTCTATCCAGTGATTATGAAGAGTCCAGAGAAGCCATATAGAAGGCTGACTGAAATACATTTTTCAGTTGGTGAGGTAGCTTCTATTTTAACCAGACAAGGACAATTAGTTTGAATAACAAAATAAACCAGTAGCAGTACCATTAGCTAGTTGCCAATACTCCATGACAGTTAAATCTAGGGGAAAAGGCTCTGTACTTAATTGGAAAGTTGTACTTAATGCCTTATGCTGAAAAAAATGTGCACAGAGGAGCAATTAACCTGCATATTCTCCTTGTATATGTTATTCAGGAACCTTTCAAAATAGGAAGCATGATGCCACAGTGGTTAATAGTGCTGCCTCAGAGTGCTGGGTTCAAATCCCATCCTGTTTACTGTCAGGATGGAGTTTCCATATTCTCCCAATGTCAGAATAATATTGTTCCCATATTTTAAAAGACATGCACATTAGGCCCGCAGAAACCAGTGTGTGGATGGGAGTGTGTGTGTGTGCAATAGTTCTTGTTCAGCATTTGCTCTTGCATAATTATGAAACTCTGTTTCTTATTAATCATCTGCTAGTTCACATTATGAGAACCACTTCTCCTAAAGAGGGCGGCACGGTGGCGCAGTGGTAGCGCTGCTGCCTCGCAGTTAGGAGACCCGGGTTCGCTTCCCGGGTCCTCCCTGCGTGGAGTTTGCATGTTCTCCCCGTGTCTGTGTGGGTTTCCTCCGGGCGCTCCGGTTTCCTTCCAAAGACATGCAGGTTAGGTGGATTGGCGATTCTAAATTGGCCCTAGTGTGTGTTTGTGTGTGTCCTGCGGTGGGTTGGCACCCTGCCCAGGATTGGTTCCTGTGTTGGCTGGGATTGGCTCCAGCAGACCCCCGTGACCCTGTATACGGATTCAGCGGGTTAGGATATGGATGGATGGACTTCTCCTAAAGTCAACCTTCCTTTGTGGGCTGTTTTCTAAAGCTGTGGAAGAATACCATGTACTCGCTTATCCGTTGCATTCCCTTTTGAGATTATTTTTTAGGAACGCTGTCTTTTAAAGCTGTTTTCCCTTTTGCAGCCTGGTGAAATTAGACATGAAAATGTGTATTATTTCCCACAATCCTTCCATATAGCCATTTTTTGTGCATCCTTTTCCATCTTGGGAGGAAAAAAGATAAATTAAATGTGGAAAAAGTGCAATGTGCTTATTTGAAGGTATCCGGGTCACAGGCTATAGTTTGTAAATGTACTATTTATAGTAGCTACATTCCACATCTGCTTGGCGTTTCATTGTGTAAAGGCCAAGCCTGGTTACATTCAGAGACACCAAGGGTTTAAAACTGTAGACAGATTACATCTGCACCGTCTGCGCACAGTCTGAACCAGAACTCATTACTGAACAAGATGAGGTTACACAACTTTGTTCATTTGCTACCTGTTGTATAAATGACGGTCATTTTAGTTCCAGAAGCAAGGACAAGGACTCAAATGTAATACCATGTGTAACAGTGTCTTTTCATTTCATCCCAAGTAAGCTCTGCCTGCTTGAGAACCTGGAGGATGATTATTAGTTCATGATAAGCATCTTTCATGACCCTATATCAATATTCAACACCAGGATGCACCCCTTCTTTGCCCACCAGTGCATGATATGCACCTCCATCCAATTTGGCCCATGTCAGGTTCAACATTGCCCTGTTTCATTGTATATCCACTACTTTCATATTACACACCTCAACTCAAGTTTTCCTTCATTGAATCTTCATTCATGGTGACCCATGGCTAACCAACCTCCTTCTCAATAATTATTTACTTGGGACTGTAGTGATAACCTCATCTCCTTGGTGGTCTTAGGATAGATATTCTGATTTGTAGGGAGGTTTATCATAGTACTGATCTTCCAGTCACTGAGATCTATTTGTAATATTCTCATTTTCCTCTTTTTTCTATTTACAACTCGTATCTGCTTTTCAGGTGACTGGTGTGTATCACTCTCCACTCCCATCATACTCTCTCTGTAACTTCCTTTGCTCTCTTTTCTCCTCTATATTGCCATTGACTCTCCTGTATGCAATTCTTTGTCAAACCTCCTACATATAATTTCAGTCTGCTAGCAGGTTGTCCTGAGTATGACGTTAAACTGCATCTGCTCTGCAAACACTCCTCCAATCTACAGGGAAAAACTTGAGGTTTGATGGTATAAAAAAAAATTAACAGAGCTCCAAAACAACAGACAGGACTCCTTTCTGCTCTCCACAGGAGTAGCTCTGCTGCAGCCACCCATAGGAAGCATTATGAAGAGGATGCAAGAAAGCCCTCAGGAACCTGTTGGGGATCGAAACTGACTAGCGTGGTACTGAGACGTAGCCTGTTTGAAGCGACCCATCCCGGTAGGCATGTGGAACGTCTTGTCTCTTCAGCACCTTGATCATCTTCCTCTGCTGTCAGAGGAACTTTGTAAACTCTGCATTTAAGTGACAACACTCTCTGAGGTGCATAGACTTGGGCCAGATCTCTGTAGGTGAGTACAACTTTTATTGGTCTGGTCACCCTGATGGCTGTCATACTCAGGGAGTAGCTGTTGCTGTGGTAGATTGGCTCCTTCCAATTGTGTCCTATGTTACTCCTTTCAACAAGTGTATTGTGAGGCTCAGATTAAGGCATTCTCTGAGAGCCTTGTCTGTTGTGTCAGTGTATGCTCCAACCACGGTGAGTGATGTCTCAGTGAGGGAGACATTTTGTTTGCTGCTTCATTCAACATTTGATGGGTGCCCACAAGGTCACAATCCTCTGATCATGGGTGCTTTCAGTGCAACCACTGGAACTGACTGGGCTGGTTATAAGGATTGTGTCAGTTCCAAGGGTCTGGCAACCATGGTGAAAGTTGCTTCATGTTCCTTGACTTTGCAAAAGGTCAGGGGCTGCAGATCGCTGCATCCTGGTTCCAGCACCCTGAGCGGCATCGTTGGGCTTGGTACTCCAGTACTGGTGGTGTGGTGAAGGAGATTGATCACATCCTCATGAGCAGATGCTGGAGGCTCTTACAAAACTGCAGAGTCTACAGAAGTGCTCAGTTTGTGAATTCTGACCACAGACTTGTTGTTGTTACTCTGAAGATCCAGCTTAGGTCCAGTAGGCTACCACCTACTAGGAGAATGATGCTGGACCTGGCCATACTCCAAGATCAGACTGTTTCCAATGACTTTGCATGCAGTTTGTGTGAGGAACTTACAGACTTGGGTGTAATTGTTAATCCTAATGTGATGTCGGAGACCTTCTGTGACAAGACCCTGAAGGTTGCTGAGGATTGTGTTGGTGTTACCATTGTGCCCAGAAGGATGTGTTTCATCTTGCAGGGCACTATGGATATTATCGAGAGGAGTCACAGCGCACAGCTTGATGGCAGCTCCGGTCTGTACCAGGAACTGAGAAGAACGACTGCAAGGACTCTGAGGGCAGATAAGGAGGTGTTTGTTCGAGGAATCTGTGAGCAGGTGACATGCCATCTATGATCTAGTGACCCTTATCCTGCTTACAGAGGAATCAAAGCACTACGCACATCCTAATGTCTTCCTCGGAGAGTCACAGTCTGGGCAGGTGATGGAATGGTCTTTTCAGTTGACGCTCCAATTGTGACCGGCTGGGCTGGCTACTTTGAGCAGCTGTTTAAAGCTGATCCTCCGGCTAGTATGTTGGACATCTCTGGGTCCACGGTTCTTAAAGTTGATCCTCCAATTATCTGTGAACCACAAAGTCTCACTGAGATTGCACAGGTAGTGAACAAGCTGAAGCCAGGGAAGGCTGTAGGGATCTGTAGTATCCAGGGTGAACTTCTCCAGGCTGGTGTAAAGGCTGTCCTCCTTGCATTGAAAGCAATCTTTGCTTCCATTTCGGAGACAGGCATCAACCCCAACTGACTGGAAAACAAGACTTGTCCTCCCTATCTGGAAACTGAAGGGTCCTTGCTAGGATCATTCTCAATTGGATCCCTGATCATTTGCTTACCTACCAGCAACTGGTTTTATGACTTCTACACCTAAGAAATCAACCATCAACTGCATCTTGGCACCAAGGCTTTACATGGAGCACTAATGCAAATATCGGCAGAGTTTCTTTGCAGCCTTTGTCGATTTTGTAAAGTGTTCAGCTCAGTTGATCGAGCTGCCCCGTGGGACATCCTGAGACTTTGCTGCATATAATGGCCAGCCTGTACACTGGTAGTGTGAGTGCTATGCAGAGTGGAGGCAGGACCTCTTCATTTTTCCCATTTGAATGTGGGGTTCGTCAGTGTGTGTTTTTTCACCTACTCTGTTCAGTGCTTGCATGGACTGGGTGTTGGGCAGGGTCAATGGAGGCTCTGATCAGGGCACTCAAGAGACTGAGCGAGTTGTCTGAGTGTCCGGGCTTGCAAGTGTCCTGGATAAAAACCAAGATCCTGGCCTCTAATGACCTCTTGGGCACAGCCATCAGCAGGGTGTCTGTCTATGAAGAGAGTGACTTTCCCGATATTTTTTCAAAAGGACAAAGGTCCAAGTCTGAGTCCTGGTGCTTCATGTTTTACTATATGGTTGCAAGACATTGACGCTATCCAGTGACCTAATATGAAGACTGGACCCCTTCGGTACTGTGTCTCTTCGGAGAATGCTTCGGTAATGTTGGTCAAATGAGTGGTTTCTCATGGAGTCCCAAATGAGGCACATTACCTGCATTGTAAGGGAGCATCCGTTACGGCACTAAGGACATGTGGTGCAATTGCCCGAGGTTGATCCAGCTCATGGGATCCTCATTGTTGAGGACCTGAGTGGCTTGACCAAGCCAAAGAGACTTGCACATAACACATGGCTATGGCAAAGAGATGGTTATTTCCAGGGGGTAGGACTGGACCGTGTGTCTGCATGGGGGGGCTGCCAAACAGGATCCCAGCTGTTTGTTCATGTGGTGGGTGCGGCAATGTTCTGTACCAGTGCACCTGACCTGACCTGCTAGCACAATCTTCTCTGCATCCCTTCTATCTCATGGAAATCAGTTGTTACAAATATTACATTTTGGTCTAAGAACCCAGACTATCAGTATATCCAGATTAAATGTGTATATCAGTTATGTTTTATCCCCATAACCATTATGGCATTGGCTTGACTGTGGATCCTAACTATCATCTTTGTATGATGAAAACTTCAGGCATGTTCCTGCATATGTTCTGGGATTGCTCACTGGTTTCTACTTTCTGCCCTCCATTCTTTCTACGAATATTCTTTTAGTGCTTCAAATATTTCTTCTGTCATACCTCCTAATCTTACTGTTATCCAGCAGAGGTTATTCTGTTTAGGCAGAATTGTGGCAAAAACAATGTTAGCTTATTGCTGGAAATCCTCTGACACTCTCTTTTTTTCCTTTTGGTAGCCTTTCATCTCTAATTTATTTTTGCTTAAATTCTCTACAGCACAGATCACTAGGTCATCTGACCGCAGTATTTAAAGGTGGAAGACAGTGGTGAAGCTGGTTAAGGAGCTAATTATGGGTACCCAATGCACAAACTTTGCTGTTAGTATCTGATTTTGCCTTTTTCAATTTATTCCTTCAATTTCTTCTCCATTGAGCCCTCTTGCTGGTGGTGTAACTATTTCTGAATAGCACCGGTGATCTCGATCCATTTGATATATTTCCTTAAAAGATAGGCTTGATTTTGGGTAGAAGGTGGGTGTGAATGGGAATAGTGGTTCATATTTTTGCTTGTTTTAATTCCTCTCAAAAAGTTATGTTGCTTATCTATTTTTGTATTTGTTATTTAAATGATAATATACATTTGATCACAAAAAACAACTATTGACTTGAAACACTTACTAAAACTGTAATGGACTAGCACTCTCTCAGGGGTTTGTTCCTGCCTTATGCCCTATGCTAGCCAGGATAGGCTCCAGCCACCTCCAAGCGTTACCCTGGTCTGGATTAAGCCAGTTAGAAAATGATATAACATGAAACTACTAAAAAGTAGCAAGGTACTTTGTACCTTGTAACTTTGTAACTTTCCATGGTGATAAATATAAATAAAATGTACAGTAACAACAAAAGAGTTCATCAAAATGTTGGGGCTTCAAAGGAGGACCCCATTTGTTTGCCAGAAGGCAAACAAGATGGTCACAATCAGATGTAGCATTATTGGTGAGTTTTAATGTAGCTTTTTGGTCTGCTCTGTCCTCTCTGTGAGGTGGTCTCAAATGACAGTCTCCCTCCAATTGTTATACCTTGATGGAAAAGGCAGAAGTACGTTTTGAATAGAGATTGGGTGATGAAACCAAGTGGAGCCCATGATCACAAAAATCAGTCCTATCTTTTGCCAATGCCGAAATTAATAAAACAAAAAGTGCGAGGTCTAGATACCAAAAGTCAAAAAATAAAGCAAAGTATACAACACATTAATTTTTATCCAAACTCGACTGACTGGGAAATGCACAGTAGCGACTTTTTGTATCATCGGGCTAATGATTACACTTACCGTGCACTCCCTGTTCGTAGCCATTGCAACAGAAATGCCAAATTTCATTAAATGGGAAGGTCCCACACCAAACATGATGGCATTGTTAAAAGATATGTTACTAAATAATCACCTTTAAATATGTTGAATCTGTTTCTGCACTTTTAAAATTTACTTCTAGCATATTGTCAAAACAATTATAACAAACACAAAAATCCAACAAGATGAAGCCGAAATAAATTCAAAAACAAACTAAATCATAACACTGGTGGGCACTGTTCTTATATGGTGGAAAACCTTAAGGAATGGAGTTAGTCAGTTGATCAGAGATGATGTCATCATTTGTTGTCTTCCAGTTTTGTCCTCCATACAGGAAGGGAAAGTGGAGAATTAGCCTTTTCCTGTGCCTGTTTCCATCCCCCTACTCTCTTGTGTCCTAAAAGTAACCCCCATAATGTACGCACCAAGGTGCCAAAATCAGTGTACAGAAGGACAGACATTTTAAAAGTGGTTTCTCTGACCTGCTTTTCTTTTCTGGTGATCTTTTTCCTCATGTTGTCTGAATTAAGAACCATTTTATAATTGTTCATTTTCAGATAACTCAAATATTATAAGCTCCTTTACACCACACAGGTAATATTTATGACTTCTTGAAGGGGAACTTATTTATCTATTTCATTAAGTCAGTGCCAATTTAGAAATGTGTATTTTAAAAATATTTTACCTTGTTGATTGTGATTTATCCAATTTTGGAGGCTGATAAAAGCACCCATTTACAAATTCTTATAATTCGACTTCAGGAGAGGAGGGGCTTTTTTAAAATCACTACAACAGGTAGGAGCCCACCGTGTCAGGGATACTAGTGACCTTCTAAACTTAATATTAGAGATGCCATATAAAATATTGATTGATTTATTGGTTAATTGATTGATTTAAGTACAAATTGATCCAATCACTTGGTCAGTCATCTGTCTCTCTGTGTCAGGGTAATTGGAACTGAGACCCTATTATTACAGCAATGTTTACAAAGCAGAAGTCAGCCCGGACACATCATACCTGATCAGAAGTGCTTTGAGTGCTAGTGTCAAGTTTAAGAAATGTGTGCAGCCTTATTGTTAACCATGTTAATACTGCAAAACTAATTAAAAAAA
Organism: Polypterus senegalus; assembly: GCF_016835505.1. Lineage (NCBI taxonomy): Eukaryota > Metazoa > Chordata > Cladistia > Polypteriformes > Polypteridae > Polypterus > Polypterus senegalus. The sequence continues at coordinate 948,918 of NC_053161.1, forward strand.
TATGCTACTCATCTCCCAAAATGAAAATTTTCATTTTAACTCTAAGTGAACAGACATGCAGTTTGGCCCCAAGTCATCAATCTTATCAACAGAAAGGAGATTATAAACTTCTCTGTTCAATGCAATCTGTTCTAAAGCTGAATAAACTTAAGAGCTATAGGTCTGACACCCTGTAGAAAAACTAGTATAAATAATTAAAAATGAACTATAATGGGTAGCATGGTAATGTAATACCTGATCAGTTTGCATGGGTTGTCATATTCTGAAATTTTTATTTATGTATTTATTTTTTTTGGGAAGACTTTAACTGCCAAATTATATTTTTGTGTTCTTTTGTCCTTTATCTTTTCTTGATTCATTTATTGACTTTCTTTTTCTAGTCTGGGCACTCCCTCATTGTTACCTAGACTGTGCCAACCTACACTGGCCATTTAATTGCATGTATTTTGGTTATGGTGGAGTGTGTCTAAGCAGAAAAAAAGCATTTTTATGAAAGGTTGATCCTATCACAATCAGAAAAACGAATAAACAAAGAGTCAAGAATGGCCAAATGGAGTGTGGCATAGTGAGTAAGATTTTGAACTTCTAATCATGAGGTTGTTAGTTCAAATCCTGCTAGTGACACTGTATGACCATGAGCAAGTCAAATCACGTGTCTGTGCCTCAATTAGAAAAAACAAAAGAAATGTAACCATGTATCTCCAATGTTGTAAGTAAGTTTGGATAATAGCATCAGACAAATAATAAGCAATAAAAAATGAAAGTGCAATTTTTAGCTTTGCATTGCTGCCTCTCAGTTCCAGTCCCTAATTCAACTCATGGCCCATTTCAAATGAGTGTTGTTTTTTCCTCTCACTATTCCAGTGTTTCCCAGCATCACAGAGTGTGGTGACTCTAAATCGTCCCAGTGTTGATAGGTGAATGAGAATAAATTGGAATTTGATCAGGATTACTTCTGATCAGCCTCTGACAGGCTCTAGCCCCATGAATTTCAAATAAAAAAGGCTCAGCTAAAAGATAGATTAAAAAGACTGATGAAAAAAGAAAAATAAAACCTACATATGTCTCGTACTTTCATACATGTGAAGGTCCTCTGATCTTTACATTTTCTATACCCACTTTTCCTTTGTCACAATCTTGGGAAGCCAAAGTCTTCACGGTGACATCACTCACTCAGGGTCATAAAAGTCCATGTGGGGAAAAAAAAGCCTGACGCTTTATTTTCAGCACACTCTCATTACCCAAATCACAACAATGTGGAGGCCAGCTCCTCACAGCAGGCGCAATGTTTTTTTTCCCTATTCTTTTCTGTCCGTCCTGTTGCCTCTGCTAGACAAGTACATATGGCTGAAGCACAAAGGACTTCATTAGCATATTTTAGAATAGCTACTTTATGGCGCCCTAACAAGGGGGCCTCAGCTGAATTTCAGCAAAGTGATGGCGCGAATTGTTTTACAGCTCTGTAGCTTCTGTTGACTGTCCTACAGCTCGACATGAGGCAGTTAGCATCATCATTTAACAAAGGTTATCAACCTAGAAATTGATTCAGTTAACCCAAGATGAAAAATATGTGTTTTGTTTATTAAAATTTACACCCAATTGCACCCGCTATAGCTTTTATCCAACATGGCTGATTTTGAAAACTTTTAACTGAATGTACATATCCTAATTGATGTTTTTTAAATTAATGATTGATATTTTTTAAATGCATTGATTTGTTGGAATCATTTTTTACTTCATCAATTAAAAATTTAAGATGACTATCAGGCTAGAAACAAAACACAAACAAGAATGTATAGGTCTCCTGCATAACAATATAGCATAAAATACTGCTCAAAAATGGAAATAATGGAGGTGATAAAAAAATGTAATATTAAATAGTAAACTACTTACAAGATAAACTAAGGGAACTTATTGAGGCATAGAAACAAATGTCTGTTAATAACTATAATTATATTCATCCATTTTGTATAGCTAGTGAGGTTATGGTTTTGGAAACCAAAATTGAAGTTTTATTCACAGCAGATAAAGATTTTGTCATGTATACATATTCATGGTTAATCAAGTGTCTACAATTACAGTCTAACCCTGTAGATCCTATAAATGTACATTAATGAGGTTTACAGAATTAGTAGCTTATGTGAAATGAAGATTCTGAATACAAATGTCTGCAGGAAACCTTTAAATACCATCTATCTATCTATCTATCTATCTATCTATCTATCTATCTATCTATCTATCTATCTATCTATCTATCTATCTATCATTATATTGGGGGTGCGTGTGTTTGTAAATTTTTCGCTTTTTACATGCTCAGATAATTATAGATAGATAGATAGATAGATAGATAGATAGATAGATAGATAGATAGATAGATAGATAGATGTTCAGTATCATTATGGAATAATCGCCCAGTGTAGCACTTTGCAAGTTGCATTTCGTCAAGTATCCCGAATAACATGATGGTGCAGAGGCAGCTGGGGGACGGCAAACGCTTACTGTCCGGTGGGTGGTGACGAGTCTGTCCCTTTTTTAGCAGACCCCCTCCACCTCTTTGTCCAGTCTAAGCGATCTATTCGCGGAGGGCAATGCAAGAAAGGGTGTTGAAGAAAACAGCTTTCTTTCTTTGTGCGTTAACTTGCTTGAGACGTACGTTTTTATGGTGAATTAAGTGAGCAGCCTGATCTTAAGACGTCAAAGAACTTTGAGCGAAAAGACACTTAGGAAAAAACAGTTTCTGACTAAAATAAATAATTAATAAAGAGTGCAGGGCACTAGATCATGGTTTGAAACACAAGTGAACAAACTAACTCGGCCACACACGCCCAAGTTGATATTCTGCCCTGATTTATTTTCACGCGTCGTGTACATGAACAAGCTCTGTCCACATTATCTTATTTAGGGGTCGCCCTATACGATCATCAGTAAAATTGAACCGGAAAACACATCTTTTCTCACTTGCATTTCAGAACTGCTCTCCTTTTGTTTAATTCCTTAAAAGGTGACGTTAATACCGCTGATGCTGTCTCTATTGTTATGTCTATTAATTCTTCACACTAATTTGACTGTGTACTCATTGTTTCATACTCTGACTTGATGCAGGGACATTTGCAGGCTCTTGCCTGAGTGTCAGTATTTCTGAGTGATCATCCTAGGTTTGAATTTTGTTATAGTAGATTTTTACACTTTTGCTTCTCTAATATTTTGAAAGTATTTTGTGTTTTTGCTTTGTTAAAGCCGAAGTAAAAACGAAAAATAGTATACTGTACATCGAGGAAAAGTCACTTACAAGGAAGGATTGTGTCTGTATATTAGTGTACTCACCAAATGCATCCAAACCAAATTTTTCTAGTGTATTGGGATGTTCGTGAAAATGTACGCGACAGAATGCCCGCTTATTTAAAGTGCATTTTTGGGATAATAATTTAACATTGGCCAGTTTTATGTAGTTTGACCGCAGTCAACATTAACAGTTTTTAAATCCTAAAAGCACATATTTATTTATTTATTTATTGTCGCCTTGTGCTGTGTATGTCACTGGGTTTTCCTCTCACGGCATTTTTAGCAAAAATACCCCAACGATCACTGAGATACCCCCACAATATAAATGCTTCAAAAGTGAACATCTGCTTTTTTGTTAGAAAAACCAAAGTGCCGAAATGTGTTGTTTATTGTCAACTTTAACCCTTTTCTGGACATTTATTTGTAGTGGAGATGGGAATCAGAAATAAAAATAAAGCGTTAGTCAGCGGGAAGTTCCCACACGTATATGGCAAGACAGACCACTGTGCATGCCAGTGTGTGTGCGTGTGTGTGTATGTGTGTGTGGAAAAGTTCCTAAAATCTCGACACTCGCTTTCTGAAATCCCTTTAAAAACGCAAGCTGTTTCAGCATCTTACTGTTTTCTTTACAGTAGTGGCTGCTCTTATTTTAAGCTGAACTGTAGGAATCGAAAATAAATAATGTTCGTGTGCAAAACACGGTAATTATGACTGAGGGAGTGAAAACAAATAAAGTAACAAGTCATTCGTGTTTTAAATCATGTAAACTGTACGCCACTCCTAATTAGAATTAAAGCATGGTTTTACAATTGAAATTTGTGTGAGCCCCGCCCCGGTGGCGCAGTGGTTAGCGCTGTTGCCTCACTTTTCCAACAGACAGTATTCACTATGTGTGTGGAGACTGTACACCATAAATTCAGTTCAATTCAATGTTTATTTTTGTATAGGGCACTTCATCAAGTATAGGTGCAGAGTGCTGTGGCAAGTAATCAGGTAAATAATATACTGTATATATGAAAAAATACTTTTTAAAAACCACGCTTATATTAAGTTAAAAAGTGTACCAAAAAGTAAAAAATAAGTCTCTCATACATCACTCTCCAAATGAAAGGTGGGCGCTTTTGCTAAGATCTTAAGAAGTGTTTTTTGAATGTTGATTAAGGAAAGGCGCCCACGCTTTTATTTTATGAGTGATGTATGAGATTCTTATTGTTTTACCTTTTAGTACACTTTTTAACTTAGTATAAGTGTGGTTTTTAAAAAGCATTTATATATATATATATACTGTATATATCATTTTCAACTTTTTAGTCTTTGCTTTGTTTTAGTTCTATCCGCTACTAGCGTCATCTATTGGTGAAATCTTCATATGAAAATTTCATTTTTGAATTCATTGACCAATTAGTGGAACTGATTATTGATTCATGTATTGTCATCGAAAGTGATTAAGTGTGCAAAATTTCAAGTCATTTGGACAATTGGAAGTGGTTTAATTATCGATTTCACGTTTTGTACCAGACAACAGTCAGTTAGTCATTGTCCAACCCCCTATATCCTAAAACAGGGGTCTGCTGGAGCCAATCCCTGCCAACACAGGGTGCAAGGCAGGAACAAATACCCGGACAGGACACCAGCCCACCACAGGGCACACACACTAGGGGCAATTTTAGGATCACCAATGCACCTAACCTGCATTTCTTTGGACTGTGGGAGGAAACCGGAGCACCTGGAGGAAACCCAGACACAGGGAGAACATGCAAACTCCACGCAGGGAAAACCCAGGAAGTGAACCTGGGTCTCCCAACTGCAAGGCAGCAGCGCTACCACTGCCTCACCATGCTGCCTGACAACAAGCAGGTGAAGTTAATATAAAGTGTGGTAATAATAATAATAATAATAGGGTGGCATGGTGGCGCAGTGGTAGTGCTGGGTTCGTCTCCCGGGTTTTCCCTGCATGGAGTTTGCATGTTCTCCCCGTGTCTGTGTGGGTTTCCTCTGGGTGCTTCGGTTACCTCCCACAGTCCAAAGAAATGCAGGTTAGGTGCATTGGCAATCCTAAAATTGCCCATAGTGTGTGTACCCTGTGGTGGGCTGGTGCCCTGCCCAGGGTTTGTTCCTGCCTTGCGCCCTGTGTTGGCTGTGATTGGCTCCACCAGATGCCCATGACCCTGTAGTTAGGATATAGTGGGTTGGATAATGGATAGATGGATGGATAATAATAATAATAAAGAAATACGTATTTTACTAATTACACAGTAAATACATAATGGCCCACGGTACTTTAAAAGCGAATAGCATAAATGAAGCCCAGCACTATCCGTCAACATATTAATTGATGGACTATGGCAAGTTTACATCAGAGGAGAGGAAAATGAAAACTCCAGTCAGCAGCGTCACTAAAGGAAGTAAACCTCTGGAGCATCTATAGTCAATTGTAACAGAGGAAGTCAAAGACAAAGTCAGACTGCCATAGTACTGGAGACTTTAACCAAATAGCCGCCCTCGCCTTCTGGGCATTCTGGAGCAGAGTCTGTGCGGTGCTGTCTAATCTGAGGACAGGACCTTTCCATATGATGATTTCAATACATCAGGTGCCATTTCTGTGGGCAGGAAAACAACTTAGCAGTAGAGCAGTGGCAGCAAGTGCCACATCAACATACTGAGAGGAGAAACAGAAGAGATGAGGATTAGTAGTAGTAGGTATTGTGGTGCTTAGATTTTTGTACAAATGACTAAAAAACAGAGATACAACATGTGCAGCTTATTAGTAGCTCTAGTCAGGGTATGCTAGACTAAAGTGGTGTGTCTTCATCTTGGATTTAAAAGCTGAGACTGAAGGGGTGCCTCTTATATGTACAGGGTGTTCATTCCATAGTTTTGGGGCACTGTAACTAAAATCTCAAACTCCCAGTGTTACTTTGTTAATCCGTGGAATCATAAGTAAGTCAGAACCTTGGGATTTTAATGAACACGCTGGTTTGTAAGTAATGAATACTTCAGATACATATCAGGACCTTGGTCATGCATGTAAAGCTTTCAATGTTAAAAGAAGGATTTTGAAATTAGCCCTAAACTCAACTGGGAGCCAGTGCAAGAACTTGAGAAGATTAGTTATGTTCATACTTCCTAATTCTTTTAACAATTCATGCAGCAGCACTTTGAATTAACCGAAAACTGAAGCAGGAACGATTTGAACAGCCAGTTAGTAACGCATTGTATTAGTCAATCCTAGTACTAATCAATGCATTAATTATTTTTTGAGTATCCTTAATATTTATAAAACATTTAAATTTTCTAACATTTTTATGATGGAAAAAACATGTTTTAGATAGTTTTGTAATGTGTTTTAAATGACGTGCTAGTTTCAAAGATAATGCTTAAATTCCCTGCTGATTTGATTACTTAATGGTAATTTCAACTGAGTTTAAAAGTAACAGAATGTTGTTGCAGTCTGCATTATTCATCCCAATAATAACATTTTTGTTTTTTCCATATTTAGAGACAAGTAATTCTCATCCATCCACTCTTCACTAGCACAATTACAGATACTATTAGAGAAATATCATTGGGCCTAAAGAAAGGTATAATTGGATTTCATCGGAATTCAAATGGCAATCAACGTTATGTTTTTTCTATTAGTAGTTCCCAGTGGAAGTGTAAACAGTAAAACTCCAAATACTGAGCCCAAAGGGATATTCTATTTAAATTTTGAATATAATGACTCATGTTTATAAATGAAATTCACAGCAAACATGTTGCATTCGCCAGTGTCACTGTTCACCAAACATTTTTTTCCAAGTGCCCCATGATTCTTTGTGAGGCCAGTATGACATCACAGATCAGTAGCAGCCATGCTCAGAACTTTCATGCATGCTTACTGTAAGGTCACTGCTGGGTCTTCTTCAGCCATGCATGATGGCACAACCCTGTCCAGCCAGATTTGCACCCACTTGAGTTTAAAGAAAAATAACAAAAGCAGACCACAATGAGAATATTATGAGTACTGCCACCAGATATATAACTCTAATAATGTGCAGTCCTTAAGAGTTGAAACAAGGCTTAAAGGAGCCCTCCTTCTCTACCTCTTCAAGTCTGAATGAGATCCTGTAAAATGATAACAATAATGAAAAGTGTAGTACTGTTTACACAGATAGATCTGAAACAAAATAGATTTTACAGCTGCACCTGCATCCCTGACTTGAAGCAATTGAACAAGCTAGTTCCATACTGCCATTCTGTGGCATAGCCAATGTGTGCTCCGACTGGAACTCTGATATATATACTGTATGTATATATATATATATATATATATATATATATATATATATATATATATATATATATATATATATATATATGTTGCATAGTTTTACTGTCAAATAATGCAAAGAGTACACAACACATGTTTCACCCTAATTCTGGGCTCATCAGGTGTACACACTCACTGCACCCCCTCGGGGATTGAACCTCAGCGTCCTTGGTGAAGCCTCTTTACGTTGCGCCATGGCAAGTGGTTCATTTATTTGACAGCATGTAGATCGGGGTAATTACATTCATGGCTATTTAACTTATTCCTAGTTTGTGGTGAGGTGGCATGGTGGCGCAGTGGGTGGCACTGCTGCCTTGCAGTTAGGAGACCCAGGTTCGCTTCCCGGGCGCTCCCTGCATGGAGTTCGCATGTTCTCCAAATGACTGCATGGGTTTCCTCCCACAGTCCAAAGACATGCAGGTTAGGTGCATTGCCGATCCTAAATTGTGCTTATGTGTGCGTGCCCTTCGGTGGGCTGGCACCCTGCCCGGGGTTTGCTTCCTGCCTTGTGCCCTGTGTTGTCTAGGATTGGCTTCAGCAGACCCCCGTGACCCTGTATTTAAGATATAGCGGGTTGGATAATGGATGGATGGATGGATACTTTGTGGCCGTTTGTTGTGCTTTGTTTGTGGTCATCTTTCCATTTGTGTCTTTTGTTGTTTGAGGCACAGCATCATAGTGATTAGTACTGCTTCCTGACAGCTTGGATAACATTTTTGGGCACAATAGTTGGCAGATTCTTCCCTACCCCTCAGAGACAACTATGACATGATTTAACTGTTATAATCCACTGAAACCTAGTTTAATTCCTCCCAGTGACTTAAATGCACTTCACAGAGTATGGCGAAGTTCACAAATATGTTTTTTTGCCAGACTCACAGCAAAGCAAACTCCACTGTGTTTGCTCTTTACTAATAATGGCAGAGTATTGTCGGCACATTTTGTATGTACTGAAATCAATTTGATTAGTAGTAACTAAACCATTCAAGAACAGTGCCTGAGAGCCCAGTGTGATTTTCCAACCTATGAAATAAAAGTGAGTAATCTATGGTGTCACACACTGCACTTAAATCTAACAACACAATCATTGTGGGACTTCATTCATCGTATGCCATTGGAATGTTGTTTACAATATGAGCTAGTGATGAGACTACTTTTTCAGGTATTCTAGAAAAAATGGTAAATTTGAAATGATCTATAATTATTAACCATATATGGGTTTAACTCTGACATTTTAAGCAACAGTGTGATAGCTAACACTTTGAGACATTCAGCACTTAAACTATTGATAAGGCTAAGAATGGGGGCTTCCAGGGCAGCCATTGAACTTTTCATTAGTCTTGTTGGGACTGGGTCTAAGGGACAGGTAGTTGGTCTCATTTCAGATATTAAAGTTGTGACGTTCCTTTCACCTACATACTATAGTGGCATGCATAAGGTGGTGAGACAGGGTTTCTCAATAGAATTTTTAGTTTGTGAGGTGACGCTGAAATCTGGCATCTTATGTTGTCAATTTTCCCATTAAAGAAGTTCATAAAGTCTGCACTACTAATGTCTATATATATTTTGCATTTTGGTTAACAATTCAGATACAGTAAATTAGTTTAACAACTGTTTTAAAAAGTATACCAGGTTTATTTCTGTTGTTATGGACATGAGGACAGTTATTTTATACCTTTTATCACAGTCTGTCCATGCAGTATGGAAGACCTACAGGTCTGTTGTTCTCTTCCTATACTGCACTTTTTGTGGTTCTAATTTAAGAGCACACATATTCTACTTAAAATACTGTCAGTTTCTATGCTCTTTAATTTTGTTTAAGGGGAGTTACTGTATCCAGGGGCTCTGTCAAAGTCACGTTATAAATGATTTCAGCTTTTCTGCATCATTTTCCATAAGTATGTCTCAGTTTCTCAAAATATCTTAAAATTTAGATCCAGATTTACTATCAAGGTGTTGTTCTCAGCTGCTGTTACCAATATAATCTGCACATGTATCGGTAAGGCCAAAAACAAATCAATCATTTTGAAGTAGTGATCAGAAATAATTTAACAGAGTGATATTGAAATTTTTACCTTTATTATTCTTTATTTGCTTCCCTTTGTTTTCGTTTTTACTGTTTTCCTGTGAAGTAGTTTCACATTATACAGACATGATTGCATTTATGTATGTGCATAAGTATATCCTGTAACGAACGAGGTCCCATTGGGATGTGAGACCAGCATTTTGAGTGACAGCGACTCAGTTCACCCCCTTTTCGCTATTATTTAAAGTTGCAATAAATGAGTTCAGTAAATGATAAGGTGTTTTCTTCTTCTTCATATTGTAGAGGAATGAACCTGAAGCTCAGGAACAACCCTTGCAAGTCAGGAACTAACCCCACAGGAAACACCTCTCCATTGCACTGTCCGGCCATGCATGGCAAATCAGTAAGCTTAATGTCTTCCTCAAACATAAGAGGAAGCCACACAGACATGGAAAGGATATACCAGCTGCACAACATGATATCACTCTCTTAAAAATGATGGTTCTTTAATGGCACTTTACTGAGTTGTATGGTTCCTACAAGAAACACTGCTTGACAAAGACCCATTTAATTCAAAGAATTAAATGATTCTCTTTGCATATACTGAATTGGTTCATTGGGCTCTGAAAAGGTTACTAATACGTGAATATGGACAAAACAAAATTCTTCAATGTATAGTGTATCGTGTGTTATGGCAGGGGTCCGCAACTCTGGTTCTGGAGGGCTACACTGGCTGCAGGTTTTCATTCTTACTCTTCTCTTAATTAGTGACCTGTTTTTTGCTGCTATTAGGGTGCTGATAATTTGATAGTGTACTTTATTTGCCTGAGTATAATGATCTTACTTCATGTGGATGGCTCTATTGGGAACCAAAAATGGCTCCCATATGGCATTGCACACAAAAAAAAAACACTTTGACACCTTTATTTTGAAGAGAGTACTCAAAAATGAGAAGTGCCATTGCCACCATAAACTAAATGAAACAAGGAATTCTCCGAAACAACTTTTTTCCCCAGTTGAGGTGGCAGAGAGTCAGCATTACATTAAATTAGATGTGTGTCCATTTATTTAACTTTGTTTATCCTTTCATCCTATTCTGTTTATATTTTCATAATCTATCTTTACATCTTCGCTTATTGTTGCTTCCAGGTATTCATATCTTGACACATTTTGTAGTTGTTTTCCAAATATCTATGTCCACATTTACTATTTTTCTTCTTCTTCCCTTGTTATTTTCATTGCTTTGCTTTTCTCTGTATTTATTATAATGCTTTTTGCTACTAGCTTGATCTTCCATGTCATTAATTACTTTTGCAGCTGTTGCTCACGTATTGCAATTAGTGTTATATTATCTGCATATATCAGATCCTGAATTATACTGGATTCAATTTACAGTATCCTGAGGTTGCATTTATCATGACTTTGTTGCCCGGGTTAATGATATAATCTATATATACCATACCATACCATTTTCTAAACTCACTTAATCCTGAGCAGGGTCAGGGGTGAGCCGGAGCCTTTAGAGGACTGAGGCTCTGATATTTACCCTTTAATTATACAATTCCTACACATTTTTGAACATAGAGGGAATACCAGTGGAATGCGAAAGAAATATAATTGTACCAGTCATTGGCAGACCTACATTTCTAGGGTCTGTTATGGGGCCCCTTTGCAACCAGCAAGTAGGTCTTGGTAACACTGTTATGTTCGTCAATGCAGATGTTCCACGATAGAACACCAAACTTATTTATTTATTAAAATTTAACCACTACATGTCAGATTTTGATTGAAATTGTTGTACTGGATTATCTCTCATGTCAAAGTCACTGGTATAAATACAAATTCCCTATGCCTTATAGTTTTTAACTTATGAGGAGTTGAAATTAGGAACATGTTATGTACATGCATGATGCATCATAAATGATGAAATGAAACACAGAAAAGGCCACAGTCACTGTAATCTTATATTGTTAGACACCTATGAGAAAAAAACAAAATGTTGCCCTTTAGAATGACAGCAACCAACAAAATGTGATTTCACCTTTTGATTACAGCTAGCCTAAAATAAATAATTTAAGTAAAACATTTCATTTGTCATAAATGTTAACAGTGTTTTGAATTATTTGTCATTTTTTCACATTAAATATATTCAGCTAGCCTATGTGATACTTTGATAAGTTCTTCATTTTGATTTAAATTGTTATTTTGTTTTGAATTTCACTACATTATTAATATCATTATTCTTTAAACCCTTCTCTTACAGTAGACACACAATATTTTTAACCAATGTGGACTAAAGTCCCTTCTGGGGCCCCTCCAGGATTAAGGGCCCTAAAGCGTAAGCTTCATTAGTTTCATAGTAGATCCACCCTTAATACTAATATTTAAAAATGGTGTTTGCACAAACTGTCATAGAGCAATTGGATCTTTGTCACCTGTAGTATTAAAAATATATTCAATGATAACAGAAAGAAAGTTGATAACAGAAATAGGAAATACAATATAAAGAAAGCAACCAGCATAGACTAGGAAGACAAGTGCAAGATGGTATTTTCATATTCACAAAGCTGTTGTCATCAGTTCACAGCTACTTTTACAGATCTAAAGAAGTAAAGGTTCTTTCTGGAGCACCTTCATGTTCTTGACTCTATTGGAAACCAAAAATGGATCCCCTATGGCACACAAAAAAACACTTTAGCATCTTTGTTTTAAAGGGAGCATTCAAAAACGACAGAAGTGTCATTGCCACCATAAACTAAATGAAAAATGCTATTCTCAGAAACCACTTTTTCCCTAGTAGAGGTCTCAAAGAGCCGGCACTATAATACAGGAGACGGGTGTCCCCATTATCTAACTTTGTTATTCTTTCATTTAGATTCACAGGACTGGTCCAGGCGCATGCCAGGATAAACCCCAACCCACTGAAATGCCACATTTGAATTAAGCGGGTTCTAATAAATGATAGATCATTTAGGGTCGCTAAAATCAATGCGCATTTTTTCTTTCTGCATTTAGTGAAATGGTTTTAGGAAATGGGACCCGAGGGGCCCGTGGCGTTAAACAAATAAAATACGTGGTGCGTCACCTGCAAGTATCATGCCGGGGTAGAAAAATCTAACGAACATACAAAATTCAGCTACAAAGTAATCGTGTATTTACGCTGAATAGCCGTGCCTACGATACGATTTTTTTAAGTGTTGAGGACAGATCGTTTGCAACTCCAACGTAAATGACATCCATCTATTACTATTACAGTGACAACACGCAGGAGCGCATTTAATTCCACCATTCAAAACAAGGAGGCAACTCTGACAACACCAAGTCAAAGTGTCCCGATAGTGCTGACATTTTTCACTTCGCTTGCTATATAGACCAACACTCCACCCAGGGGTTGGTGTCCTCTTTGTGCCCATTGAATCAAGGACGTGAAGCGGGGACACGACACGCAAACTCGGCGGAGTGAATGCTCCCAGGATGAAAGAGCTGTCAATGGCAAATGTCCATGAGCATCCTTAATTTACACTGATGGAATGGCCAATATACAGTACTCTGCGTTGTCTTGAAAAGAGCATTATATTTGGGACCCTTGCGGTATGAAATCCTTAGACACTTCAGACGAGCCTTGACATGTAGCTGTCATACTGATTCGAATATGTGTCATTAACTTTATCTTTCCCTGTTTTTTTTTTCCGGTGGTGTAACGGTTAAAGCTGCTGCCTAAGAGTCTTCGCACTGCTCACTTAGAGTTTCACGTTCTCTACTCCGTTTCGCGGTAGGTTGAGGTTTTTCTTGCAAATTGGAACGACGCGTTTGGTAAGTTCTGCAGCAGTTTTTCTGCGTCTCAGAACAGGATAAGAGTCAGAGTGGGTTTTTCATATAGTTCACTGATCAATCAATTGATTGATAGGCTAACTAGTAACGATATGTGCACATCTTTCAATTCAGGGGCAAATCAAAGCATCAGAAACGTATAGTGACTCGTCTTTTTGACACTTGATTTAATCTTGCAAAGTTCGCCCTCCCTTGTCTGTTTGAATGGAGCCGGCAATTCCGAGATCTGCTTGCGCAAAGGTTGTACACACCTGGGGCGGGACGTCCCGCACAGTCGGAGGCTGTCTGTCGAATAAATTAACCAGATTGACAGATAAGCTTGGTGCGGCTGTTGCCACCCCTTATCTTCACATTAGTACACGAATGTTGCACATCAGCTAAATATGTCTTCTGAATAAGTGTGTTTATGCGTGTCGAGTCCTTATCTGCATCTCGACCTTATCAATGATGAGACGCTGCTTTTTATTCAGCTCCCTGCTCCACTTGATAGAAACTAAAGCTTCGGCACGAGACAACATGTGTATGATGTTTCGTCACCTGGCGCTTGGAGCCCCCTGTCTTGTTCCCACGACTGCTGAGGCAGACAGTGTTTGTTATTAAACTTCTGATGAAGGCAGTCTCTGCATTTCTGTTGATCTGAATGTAAACGAATTGCTTGGACACCTTGGCGGCTGTAAAGTTGCATGGGCTCAGACAGGGATTTTGCCCCAAGCTATACGTGAAAGTTACGTGGAAGGCCAAGAATCGTATTGGGAACCAGTGTAGGACAAAAGGTGTCCACTCTACATAGGAAATACCTGGTAAAATCAGCGTTTTATATTTTTGTGTGATTTTAAAGCAGGTTAATTGTCAATGAAAGGCGTAGTATAAAACAGATAAATCAATTGGTTGTATGGAATGAAAACCTGATAGATTAAGTGAATTGCAGGAAATCGTTCATATCATCAGACTCAAGCTGCTATAAATATGATATTGTTAACCTATAGTTGTTAGAGCAATAGGAATCCACACCGTGACCGCACCCGTCATTGATAAAAAAAAGACACAAGATGGAGAGAGTATTCAATAATCACATAGGAGTACGAAAGTTATCCTTTCCATCAATATCAAAAATACTGAAATACTGGAGGAATTTGTGAACACAGTGGAAATGAACGCACAAATAGTATCAGGACTATTAAAAAAGGGAATTGTGAATGCGAAATGTGAATGGAGCCTAACGTGCTTGGACCGCGGTCGGGATGTCTCTTGCATGTGCTGGCACTCTCATCGAAATGTCCTGTAGAGCGGCTGGGACCGGATTTGGGAGGAACGTCAAGTCATCTTGGGGCACTGGCAAGGACACACACTTTTAGCGAGTCAGTTTATATATTCAGTATATTTAAGGTTGTATGTTTGAACAGTAGGTGGAATCGCAGAGATAACGATGACGCACTATATTTAAAGATTACTTCAATACTATACGAATGAATCAATAGCACCAAAGCACAATATGTATATGGTCTTTACTCAAACGTCTAGTAAACTAAATGCAAAATATGATAATAGATAGCTAGAACATGTTTTAAAAATAAAGTAAAACACTGCACTTGGTTTAATGTTCAAGTTCAACTTTATCACTTGTCATTTAACACTCAACGAACGGGTTTTGTTTAGGTCCTCTTTTGAATTAATAGCCAAATACTCTCAATAAGGATCTCGACATTTAAAGAATGTGTCATCCAATGGCCAGTATAGGACAACACACCCTGTGAGTGATCAAGACTTAAATCGCCGTGGGTGGGGGTGTCGTCAAATATCATCGCTCCGATCGTCTAGACCTCTAACTGAAAGAAACTATTCAGTATTGCCGAGTTAATCAGTCATCATGGCAAATAATTATATCTGTCAGTTAGCGGGAGAAGTGTTGTGGGGCGCATGCCATAAAAAGGGCGTACCCCACCTTGTCTCAACTTTTATTTAATATGCCATATGTGTGTTATTGGCTTAGATAGTTAAATGTATTGATGTCGATTTGTCCAGTCAGAAAATATATATATATGCCTTGAAACTTATACCATTAATTTGGTCCCATGGCGTCAGTCCGTAATTATTGGAATGTGCCCAGGCGACATACCAAATGGGGGGAGTATATTGGCAATGGGTGTGTTCAAAATTAATCAATGCGCTGTTTATAGAAGACCATATAGCGACCACTCTATAGGTGGTGAGTCAATAGTTTTAAACTTACGCATGTATCATTTTTTGTGAGCCTATATGCCTATAGCGTCTATGGACAGTGTTAATTACGAGTATCACTGCGTAACGTACATATCCGTCGGTCCAGCAATGACTTCGACGTGGAACTGAAGCGAACAGACCGGGCTTGTTATGCATTTTCATTTTTTCACCCCAGAACGTACAATTTAGGGCGACTGTGCTCAAGGCTGAATTGTGGTGTGAAGGGAATTCAGGGGAATTGTACTAAATTAGGTAAACATCACTCATTTAACTATCGGTCTTGCACTTATTTTGTATTTCTTTAAGGACATTGTATTGTGTGTATAGTTGGGTGTTGCCCTTGCATTTGGTATTTCAGTTTATTTATTTTTTTTATTTTATTTACTATATGTTGATGCAGGAGAAAGTAAATTTGTTCTATCTATCTATCTATCTATCTATCTATCTATCTATCTATCTATCTATCTATCTATCTATCTACTCTTAAAATAAGAGTGCCAAACTGGTACTTTAGAGCGATGCCATACGGGAACCACTTTTGGCGCTTAGTTTCGTAAGTTTTATAAATATTTATGAATAGATGATAACAGGTTTGTGAAATCCCATTAACCTCATGATTTTAAACTGATTCTTCTTAATAACATATGTTAATGTTTCCTTAATCTGTTAGTATCCTATAGCATACATTAAAGATGCCTGTTTTGTCCACATGTTTTTCAAAGCCGAAAGGACCAACTTTATATGCAAAGAACCTTTCTTAGAATTAAGTGGTTCTTTGTCATGAGGTGATTCTATGTAAAGTCACACAGCTCAGTCAAGTAACGTTAAAGAAACATCATTTTTAAGAGAGTAATTTCGCGTTGTGTGGTTGGTGCAATGGTTCTTACAGGTTCGGTATGTTGCTGTTAACAGTGTGATACCTCAGAGCCCCATTATGATTTACACACCCGCTTAAACCAGTTTAGTGTCACGGGGCCGGAGCCTATCCCGGCAGCACTGGGCGCAAGGCAGGAGCCATCTCTGGCTCAGAACAGTCACACTTCCACACTTCGGCCAATTCAGCATCGCAATTTTTTTAATCACGTTGGTTGCTCTGTGAATATGAAATCATGTTTTTGTTTTTGATATACGTATATATTAATTTATAATTGTATATATCTGTGCGTATGTATGTGATCACGCACACTTGGATGAGGTGAAGATATCGTTTACTGAACCTCTACTAAACACATAATCGGAATGTATGTTTTCAATGAACTTTTCCTCCCCTTTACTGACAGGATGGTCAGTTCAGCTCTCACTCTCTGTGTGCCGCAGGGGTCCATGTTTAAACAGACCCCAATCCCAGTCCATTTGCTGTTTTCCTAACACTCTGGTGGTCTTTGCTTGCGGGATAAGAGGTGGTACTTGTTCTTAACCTCTGTCCCTCCCCTGGTCTATTGTATGCCTTGAGAGAGAGAGAGAGAGAGAAGGAGAGGGTCGAGAGGGGGGTATTACTCTAATTGCTCAAGTGATCCTGCTGAAAGAATGAGAGGGCGCCGGATTTACTTGCGTCTCTTCTCTTTATTCTCCTCGTCTCTGTCATCCCTGCTCCTTGTACTGCCGCCTATTTTCAGTGCTTTTTAAGTATCCGGATTTTTTTTCTTTAACGCTCCCTCTCTTTCTCTGTTTCTGGTTCTCACACACACATCCAGCTTTACGTCTCAAAGGCTTTACTATTCAGATGGAGGGCATTTGTCAGACCAATCAAAGCTTGGAGATGGACACCCTGAAAGACTCTCGTGGGAAATAAGATCACTGGCAGAACTTGGAATAGCCCTGAAAGCACTAACGCGGAGAATGAGAATCTGTAGGCGCAAACATGACATTGGAACCCTCATTCTCAACTAAGCTTGAAGAAACCGCATTCATATGGGCACTTCTCTAAAACTTTTTCAACTATCACATGTAAAATACGCATTTTATTACTTAAAATATATGACTTTGGTTGTTGTTATTTTCAGAGGAGTACATTTACCTTAAAGTCTCTGGCGGCTATGGAAACCAAGAGGATGTGCAGACGGTTCACCATGGCTGGAGTTCACTTGATTTTGGCTATGTTGCTGATTTCTTGCACTTCCAAGTTCTCGGTGGAAGGAAATTCTTGGTGGTAAGTTCTTTCAATATATTCATATAAATAAGAAAGCACCCAACTGTTCTCAATTGAGTACACTGCATCCTGTCATAACTTTTTAGTGTAGAGAGACCAATTGAGCTGAATGATATACCGGTTTTTAAAGAAGAGCACAGTGTTAAGTATATTAATTATATAATCAACTGTAAATGTATTTTACGTTTTCATTCTTTTCAAACCACTGTTACTGTCCTGCACAGCAATCGTTTAGTTTGCGCTTCGCAACGCCACTATTATTTAATAATATCCCCAACCTTTTTATTGTAGTACAGCATCGCAAGGAGCTGAAGCCAATACTGCTAACACGTGAGGCATGGCAGGAACCGACCCCGGACGGGATGCACGCCATTACAGCACACACTCACTAAGTCACTCACTCAGTCGTACAGAGAAGTGTAGCAAGTACTTCTTTGGGATGTTTGAATAAAACCGGCGTGCAACGAGAAGGCACACGCATATACGGAGAGCACATGCAAACACCACAAGGACTGGGAGTTCCCATCCCGGGGGCTGTAAGGCACTGCATCATTATTCCACAATTATGATCATTGTCTTGAATACTAGTAGTATTAATCATTATAGTCGTTAGACGTTTTACATTCCTTGGAAATGAAAGTTAATTAAGATACGCTGTAAAGCTTTTGTAATAAAGGCAGAAAAAAGAGTCCGAGTTGTATCAATACATGTAAGCACATGGACGATTATTTGTTAGTGCTGTACCTTACTGTTGAAATATTGGTTATGACGTTCTAGATTAATGCAACTAAAATTGAAACTATTTTTACGCCACTCAATTCTAGCGTTCGTAAACCGTTAAGGGTTCAATTAAAGGGGTGTGGCAGATTTATAAATTATGGAACATTTACTTAAATGTCCATCAGCCAATATAAACACTGAAATCGTCTGAATACACTTAATACTGATTTATTTAAATTCACTTAGCTTTTGTAAGACGTGCGTGCTTGGAGTCTAAACGGCGTCCCGTCCAGGGTTGCATGTTGCCTTACTTTTACTGTTGGCACAGACACCAGTTATTTGCATACCGCCACTAAAATTAGTCAGCTAAAAAAACGATTGGCTTAAAAAAATCTATATCTACAGATATTCTATTAGATTTTTTCACGGCTGCCTTACTGAACATGCAGCCCTGATTGACGGGGAATTTTTGCGATTCTTCGTAATCTTACACTTTATGCATGATTAAATGTAACAGTTTTGGCTGTTCACTGGATTTTGTTAAAACGTTGTGTTTTAATCATCGTAAAAGCGCCCATTTAACGCTCCCATTTTCAATTGTTCTCGGTGTTCTGATTTCAACACTTTCACTGCATGATCCCGTCATCTTTCATTTAGCTCGTTACTTTTCCTCTATAATTTTTGCATTTTGTTTCAGGTCATTAGCCATGAATCCCATTCAGAGGCCAGAAATGTATATCATCGGAGCGCAGCCACTGTGCAGTCAGCTTACAGGGCTTTCCCAGGGCCAGAGGAAGCTGTGCCAGCTGTACCAGGACCACATGGTCTACATCGGCGAAGGAGCGAAGATGGGAATCAAAGAGTGCCAATTTCAATTCAGACAGAGGCGGTGGAACTGCAGCACTGTGGATAACACGTCTGTGTTTGGCAGGATCATGCAAACAGGTAACTTGTTAGTGTTCTGTTTAGTGATATCAGATCTTCATAAAAGCTCTAATTATGAATGCAGTTAACAAGTAAACACGATCGCGTGTGTATTTTGAGTTTATATGAATTTATCTTGAGCACGGCTATTATTTTATGTGCCTATATCATTTACTTAAACTTCACTAGGGGTACATATACCTCGAGGTTTAGGGTTGTATTCAGATTTGGTCCTAATTGTGACCATATTGGTCTCATATGACTCACCACAAGGGTCTGAAGGCTTAAGTAGTAGCAGAGCACGATTCAATGGACGAATACATACATTATTCATAACACATTGACGCGCCCCAGCAGCACTGGCGAGTGCATTGTTTCTGAACTTTTAAGAGATACGGAAACGTTTAGCTCGTTGTAAGTTGCTTTCTCCAGAAATGAAAGATACTGACTTTACAGCAGCTTGTTTGAAGTATAAGAAATTAAAGGTACTGTTTAGACAGGCGTCAATTGTTTTTAATAAAAGCAGTGCCTTGAAGCGTTTGTAGAATATTGTCTGTAGTAGTAGGGTGTTTGATTACATCTTGCCCGAAGAAGGGGCCTGAGTTGCCTCGAAAGCTTGCATAGTGCAATCTTTTTAGTTAGCCAGTAAAATGTGTCATTTCACTAGAATATAATCTGAAGAGACCCATTGTAAGCTATAGCCCAGCGAGTGTTAGTTTTGAGAAGTTAGCAACATATTTAAAAACTTGTTTCGGGGGAACACACCTTAGGTTGTGTTTTATGATTATATGCGGTCTTCTGGAGTGCCTGCACACGTTCAGCCAACGCTGAAGGCTTTGAATCCTCAAACGACTGCTTAAAGCTGTCACACTGTGATCAATGAATGGCCCTGCAGAAAGCGGATATTGCTGCGTGATGCCCGTGTAGTTGGCCGATTCAGTTCGTTCTATAATCATATACAGTATGTATATATTTCTATATACATACGATACATAGGCCTATACAGTATATATATATATATATATATATATATATATATATATATATATATGTATGTATGTATATATGTATATATATCATATTTTTACTCTGTGCAGATTCTGATACATACTTATCAATTGTCGCAAGTCTCCGGCAATTTTTACATAAAACATGAATACTTATGGAGAGATATCCAGAAATAATTGATTCTGGATGCATCAAACTGGTAAATTAGTCTATGTTAATCCACATTTATGTTAGTACTATAAAATACAAGGAAATAAATAAATACATGCACACTTTAATAAAAGGGATGACACTCGACGTTTTGACTGCTCAGGATTCATCAAGTGTGACCATACATTTCTGTTTCTAACCTCATTTAACGCGGAATGAAGCTTTACTAATTTTTCCATAACGTATACAGGATCTGTGTTTTCTATGTGCATGTACGGGTGAATTCGAATACGTTTCATTTATTTACATCTACATTTACTTGTATATAAAGCGGACATAATTCTGATCATATGCTGCATTTTAAAAGCCTCTCTGATCATCATCCACAAAGTACATGAGGTCCCATTATACAGCAGTTGGGTGTGATTTCCGCTTTGTATACTAAGGTGTAAGGTAACCTTTTCTTTGCGCCAGATTACACACGGCAAATCAACCCCCATTCTTCCTTTGCCACGCAGTGCAAAAGAGAGTTATTTGCAGTCAATTGCCTGGTTTATATTGAGGTGCTAGTTCGGCATTGTCCATTACCTCTTTTGAAATGCATTTATCTGATGGCAAGGAGCCGAGAAATCCGGGGGATTTTGTTTTGAAGTCTCCGACTCGAGGCTCATAAAACGAAATTCTTCCATTGGAAAAGGGCGTTTTGCCCTGCCCCATTTCCCGAAAAGCAGCCGAAGCACGTTTCTGTTTATTTCACTTGTCATGGTGTAATTTACTACGGATAATTACATGACTCGAGTGTCTTCGTCCACGTTTGGGGGAAAAAAGTAAATCGCTTATTCGAATAATTAATATCTGTATTAGGGTTTAGAGAAACCGTATCGTCAGTCCAATTACAAATCGGAGGACTGTGGTGAAATGTAAAATATCTGTCTTCATATACTGTATTATGTCTTTTTTGATTGTCAGTATGCCGTTTTCAACATCGTGGGGTTAACAACTCTTTACCTGTCATCCAACTCTGAGGAGAGTACTCATCGAATCTCTCGTCTGCCTCCTTCCGAGAACCTGAACATTATTTTCATTCATTCATCCACGTCGTCTTAAAATATCTTTTAATTTCTATGTTAAGAGTTTAAATGAAAACGAACATTATTATTTATTTTCGAATTCAAAGTGAGGATATTTAGGTCACTTCCCGATTCCAAATATGCAGGAATCGAACGGCGGTCTCATGCAGTCTGCCAACGATGCAAGCAAAAGCCTCCCAGTCACAAAACCCGCCCCGTCCACAGACCACGCCCCTTTCTCCACCCAGAACGCTTTCTGCGCCGTCTGTTTAAACGGATCTTGTATGCGTCTATGCATTGCCCGAATGCCATATGCAATCCAGATGCACACTGGACAGATAAACACGATGTGTGTTATTATAAACTTCTGTGGCTCGCTTGGCCGTCGCGTCTGGAATGTGTGACGGTTTTTATCCGTATTTAATAGCGCCTTCTGTTTCCCAGTGGCAGGTGAGGCTATTCTCTTCTAGTTCCATTCATGATGTGCATTTTTTTGTCTTCAGTCTGCACATCTTTGTCAGTTTATTATTATATACACTTGGCCAATGTGCTTTATTTTTCGCCAGGCACTAAATACTTTGGATTGCACATTTTTTTTAAAACCATGTGCTTGCCTTTCTGTATCTTCCATGTCTTTTTACAAATGGACTTTTTCTTTATTTAGAATCTGTCACAGTGAAACCACTTCACACAAACAAAATTTATGATGTTGGGATTTTAAGTCAGTCAGATATGTTAACTGACTTGCTCAGATTTGCAGTGTGTCAATGCAACCTTAAGATGAGAGACATTAATTCTTCAGATCTATTAATTCAATAAATAAAATAGACTGAATTTTTCATAGATGTGTGGTTGATTGTTCTCTTCTCCATCCATCCATATTTAGAACTTGCTTTGTTCCATTAACATTGGTCCTTCCCATCCAGTGCCCTAATGGGATTTTCTGAATCCCAGACATGCATTATATCATCCAGAGAAGTTTCAGCTCAAGGCTTTTGTATAGTAATACTGTGTACTTATTTTTGAGAGATTTTCCTACATTTTCCAAAACATAAATACTTGAATCAACTGCCTTCTAACTATCTAAACATACTGTCTGTATACTTTAGCAAAATACTGTTGCCATTGTTTTTTACTTCACAAAGCCCAGTCAGTGTTTAGAAGGCCCAGGTATACTTTATGGTAGGGTCAAATTTTGCATTTGATCCATTAGTTAATTTATCCATTCATCCATCTGACACATCCCACCATCACCAGTCAAAATATATCTTCACTGTGTTAAATACAGAGAGAATCTTGATTTATTGCTAAGCTATTTTTCACTTGTCCGTTTTGTTAATTCCATTTGCCCATTACAGAAACATGAGGAGCTGGAGTTTATCTCAGTACAGTTGGGGACAAGGCAGGAGACATCTCAATATAGGACTGCAATCTACTGCAGGGCACTCGGACTCATTCCGAGGCAGGTTATGGCTAGAATGGGAATTAATATAGCAATATAAGAGGCCTGACACAGCAAGTGAAGCTATTTAGTCCATCAAGCTTATTTGGGCATCCAAAAACTAACTTGTCCCAGTATCTTTACAGGGTTTATCCTTGGCATTTATGCCCCCACTTCACAGGTTTAGTCATACAAAGCCAATGCTACTTATATACATGCACACAGGCATTGGAGTTTGTGTTTGTCCTAGGAGGGGGATAAAGGACTAATTCAAAGTACGTAAAACAGATCTACTGAGCCTGACTAAACACAATAATTTATCTCTGACATACTACCATGAATTCTGACTTTTATTGGGAGCAACCAAATGGCCATTAGGTGTCTAAGCAAAGGGTTTTTGTAACCTTTCCCATGACTGAAACTCATCAGATTTGTATTCCTTGTTAGGTCTGGTCTAGTGAAATTCCCTGGTGACAAGCCACTCTTGACCCTTCCTGTTACTGATGCCACCTTGGCTGTCTGAAGGGATTCAAATGTACTTAAACAACTCATTTGGGAATTGACAACTGCACTCTGGTAGTCAGAAGGCTGTTATCACGAGGAATGTGACACCAAGATACCACAACATTGGAAAGGCTGGTGAATGCGTGTTTGATCACATGTTTGGTGCATGCAGAAGGAAATCCTAACAAAGGAGATGCACAAGATTAGCAAGAAAACCAAATTGAATCTCAATGTCAATCAATCCTGTCCTTGTCAATGCCTCAAAGACAAAATAACATAATTTTGCTTTGAATATTTTGCTACATTTAAAAAATGTATATTCACAACAATCCACAAATTTTAAAAACAATATTAGTGGCCAGTTCAGAACATCTGACATACTGATCTGCTACTGTAATCTGCTTTAGGTCATACAGAAGCAGGTAAGCTGCATCCCTGCTCTTCTAGCTTTCCTCCAGAAGGCATAGACAGTCCACTGCTAGCTAGTTTCTCATCTTACACTATGCTCTACAATAAACAGTATGCTTTTATTCAGTTCAAACCCTAATGGGTTCTTCAAATGGCCTCCATGTGGGCATTGTGCCATCAGAAGCTTGTACCATAAGCTAATTTCTCTTAAAAATGCATCAAAAGGGTTATGGTTGCCCAAAGTCCACATAGTCCTATGCTCTTTGTAAGGCTATATGACAGACTAAAAAAAATGGACATCCTCTGTCCAGGGCATCTAATTAAACTATTTTGATACCTTAAAACTGGTTAAGTCATCATTTATTCATATAAATCAGAGAGATAGTGATAGATAGAGTATGGAAATACAGTAAGTTACTTAGCCTGCAATGGGCTGTAACTTTCTGAAAATTGTTTATGGTGCCTTGTTAATTTGTGTCAGTGCTACAGGAATGAATATACAGTACAATAAATAGATAGTTTATGATGTTAAAGGGTATCAGAGAAAGTAGACAGGAGTATGGGTGTTGTTTTCCTAAACTGTTCTTATCAGCAGCAGTAAGAAATTCATTAACAGCTTCATCTAAGCGAGATTCTGAGTTATATGGAGAGCTTAACATAAATCACAGAGAATCATTATCAATTTCATGTCTCACTGCTGACAATGTCTACTGTCCTACCGATGTTTACAGTTTTCAGACAACAGCAATTGTCTCAGTGTCACCTGTGTCCACTTAACCTTAATTGCACTTGCATTTAAGCAGTCTCTGAAATCTTTTTCAATGTTCTCTTATTCCTTAACCTTCTCAAGTCCCTGGTAATCTCTTGATGTTTGCTTTCTTCTGTTTTTTAGCCTTTTTCTTTTGCACCTTGACTTTGACTTTACTTGGTCCCTTTGAGTGTGCTTTGGGAGATTCAGTCATTAAAATTTCACCTATTTTGACCATGTTCGTAGGCTTATGGACAATAATACTTTTACCATCTATCTGCAACTTTTTGCCGTAAGTCCTGCAGCACTGAATTTATGTTTAAATAAATTCCAATGTTGTCAATTGGGGAACATTATTCAACCACCTGAGATTCTCCTCTGTGTCACCTTTGATATATGGAGAAGCTGAGAGTGAAGCTGAGAAACTACAATCGATTCATGCAGTTGAGACAGACGATTAATTAAAGAGCCCTGGAATGGGATCTATCAAACTCCCAAATTCAAATCAGACTTTTGTGAATGGTTCCAGTAGTTTTTACACAGATGGATCATTACCAGACTGACGGGAAGGGATTTTGATATCAGCTAAGAAAAAGGCACAGAAAAGAAAACATCGGTGAAGCAAATTGTTAGACTAATTCATATGACAGACATCATTGGAAATACCTTGAGAGCATGGTAAGCATATGCCTCACTAAATCACACATTGCTCATTCTGTCTGTGTCCTTATTTACCAGAAATTAAATTTGCTAAAATGTTCTAATTCCTGTCCTGTTAAGCAGACAAATGTTTTTTTTTTTCAATTTACAACACAAAGTCTCAAATACAGATTTTAATTCTGACTGGGTGGCTTTGTTGTTAGTGAGTCCTGTCGTAAAGTGGCTTGTACGTCCAATAACGAGAAACCAGTCTGACATGCTCTGCAGTCTCTCTTTCCCTCTGTGTATATATATATATATATATATATATATATATATATATATATATATATATATATATATATATATATATATATATATATATATATATATATATATATACTGTATAGAGAGAGAGAGAATAAAAAAGACAAGATAAACAGAAGAAGAGATGGGGAACCACAGATGTTCCATTTAACATCCAGGGTTATTTGTAAAGAAAAATTTAAAGCAAGATTCTTTATGTATCATCAGAATGACATTAAGTTTGGTCTCAGTAATGTAAAGAGATCCTGATGACCAGAAGTGACTTCAAGGTTCCTCTGGATTGGGCTCCTCCATTCTAATGCAAATGGAAATCAGGTTAGTGGTAGTGTTACATCCATAGCTTGCGTATTTGATAATAGAAATATATAGAGTATATATATGTGGAATCCCATTGTAATGAAACTGGCGTAACCATAAAAATATTTTGTTATTTCATAAATTTCTTTATAACGAATATGGGGTAAACAGTATTGTGACCGGGGCTGCTGGCAATTTCCCATGTCTGACAGCAGTGGCGTAAGGACAGCTCCATAGCTGCTGTTCTGCATCTGGTACAAAGTAAACCAAGGGCAAAGTAATTGGTTGTCCACTGCCGGACCAGGGTTACCATGTACTGTGCTTGTCGTTCAATATTTAACATTTATGTAATGTATGTACTGTGGTGGGCTAGCATCGAGTCCATATTTGATTCTGATATTTGTAGTTTATTCATTTGCAATGGAAAGCTTTCTACAACAAAGTACTGAAATAAAAAGGTTAAAAAATGGATGTGGAATTATAAAACAAATAACCAGGAAAAGTAAGGCAGAATAGATGAAATGCAGAAAAGTTTGTAGAAAAGTCTTTTTAAATACAGTATAAAAGAAGCCTTCCATCCACCCATCCACTGAACCTGTTTGATCTGGTGTTAAGGTTACTAAAAATGGGTTGGAGCCCATCCCAAGAGTAGAAATGAACAAATCCTGACGCAAGTCCATTGCTGGACACACTTAACACATGCACATCCTTAATGACTCAAATCTGGTAAAATTATTTAAAGGTACACAAGGCATAATTGGATGCCAGTTGTTAATCTAATTCTTTAAGGGAGATATGGGTACACCAATGGAAGCTGAATCACTTTAAAATTTCTCCCACATCTTTCATCCACACTACCCTGGTATTTTTTACCCCCGAAATAGAGACCATTGAAAACTCTATCCAGAGTTGTATACTTCTGAAAGTTGCAACGTGAACAGTTGAAAATGTAGACTTATGAAAACACAAACTCTTATTTCCCTCTGATTTGTTTGTGCTTATTACATAGCCCTTCCCTGATTGGACCCTGCTCATTACAATATCTCATTCCCTGATTAGTCACCCTTATGGAAGAAAAAACATATTCCAACATAGCGAACACAGAAGAATTGCTTTCCATGGCACTTGTTATGTTGCTCACCTATATACTTCTAAAATGGATTTTGCACAGTTTGAATGTCACATACATGAACAATGAATGAAGAAAAGGCAAATAATTTACTGGTTGTGACAGTTTTACAATAAATTCCCTGACTAGCGGCATCATCGTCCATTCAAGGACATTTCCACCAATGTGCGCATTGCCAGGGTAGGCGAATGTCTATGTCATATATGTTTTCAGACATTTTTGTGTGTGACAGAGATTTTTTCATAAATGATATTAAAACACGATTGTGTTTGGAGATATTTTTTTTTAAAACAATTTTAAATGAATAACTACTAGTATGGATGTAGACTTGGGCACTTTCATGTTTAAATATGACATTGCTTTAGAAACACTGAAAAAGAACTTATGATCTGCATTTAAGAAAAGGCCAGCCTTTATCAAAACAGTTTTATGTATGAAATGTGGCCTGTTTTAAACGTACAATACAAATAGTGATGACTTTTGTGCAAGGAAATGCAGAGCCTAATATCATACATGACACAACCAAAATTAAAAAGGGTTTATTAACATAATGGCTACTCTGTAGGCAGGTATAGCTGTAAAGCAACCTTACCTTATGCTGCCCTTGTGTCATTTTCCTTTTTGATGACATTTTGCTCTTATTACTGATATGAGCAGAGTCGTCTCCTTTTGTACAAACAGCTTTCTCTTGTAATTTTTATTATACTTGGTTGTCTGAAGTGAATCTTAGTTTAAAGATTGGGCAGAAGCTGGAGTTTTGTGCGATGTCTGCTTTTCTTGGGCCTGACCATCCACAGATGCTTTTGCTTAGCTCACTAGATGTGTAAGGAAGGGATGTCATAAAATATCTAAAGAAGTAGATTTACATCTATCTGGCAAATGCAATGTATATACAGTCACTCGTTTTTCTTTCTTCATTTACCTTATTGAGTGTTGAAAATATGCAGGGAGTGACAAGGGCAAAACAGCAAACTGTAGTCTTTATATTCAAATGTATGTTGTTTTCAATTTCATCCTCTTTATTGAATTCCATGGTATAAACTAAATAAATTTGTCATAACTCTAGATGTGTGTGTAAGTATTTAGAAATAACTTTGAAGAAACTGTCCATGATTTGCTAGTCGGTTACACTCAATCCATGCTGCCTGCTGCATGTGTCCTGTGATCTGTAAGCCCTGCCTCTTTTAGTTTTGGTTACAATTGACTATTGTGCACCTTTGTGATATTTTACTTATTAGGAAGTGCAGACTTATGGGGTTTAGTTAAAAAAATGCAGATTTCCCAGATTAGCGAACCTACTTCCACATCCTTGAAATGTGCTTAAAAGAATGATGGTAATCTGTGTGTCTAGGTGTGCTTTGAATATGTCAGACAAATTGTAGAACTGACTTCAGGCCCTAGGTTCTATGAGACAAGAGCCACAGCCACTTCATGTTCAAGCCTATTCTATGTGGTGCTTTTAAAATGTTAATAAGTTTAGAAATAAAAGTGTCACATTTGTCACCACTGACACCAACTGAATCCATTTTTTCATAACTTTACTGCTTTCTACCAGCACGCAGTTGTCTAACATATGAACTGTATCTCTGGACAGGCAAACTTTTAAGCACATTGAATAGTCATGCTAAGTGGATGGTCAATCTGTGAAAACTTTACACCTAAAGACATTTTTCAAGACACTTGTCAAATCCTGTAAAGATGGAAAAGGGTAACATCACTCCACTTCCTAATAAGATGAATGTTCGTGCCCACTTTATATGTGGAATTGGCATGTTCTCTTTTTCCTGTACTCATAGGATTATTGTTAAAGTAATGAGTTTTTGTCCTGTGTCTAAAATGCACATACTGTAAGCTGGTTGTACACCCAGAACTAGCCTAGTTTGTGACCATGTGTTAATATTCTGAAAATGAACTGACATTCCATTTAGGGTTGGTTTCTGCCTTGGCTGATATTGGTGAGATAGTATCCAGCATCTTGCAACCCTATTAAAGAAAGCAGATTCAAAAATGCAAATAAGTATGGATGGATATTATCAAGGATAACACTGACTTTCTATATCCTGTTATGTTTAGAAATTGCATCATCCATTTTGTACAAAGTCTCAGGATTCTTGTCTTCTTCACATTAATCTTCATTTCATATGTTTATGTCCTTCCATACTGAAGATCAACTACCATGGCTTAGTCATCACAAAACTGAACTATTATTGTTGTAAAAATAATCAACATATGAGATGTCAAAGTTTTGGAATCTACCAGTAGAGTCCTGTAGGACTTAATGAACTAAAGATGGCAGATGTTCATAGATTCATTGGTTCATTATTGTGACATATATAGAGTACAGTGATTGTATGTGGTAATCTACATCTAACATGTCCCCACTCTCTGGTGCCATGATCAGTGAGTATTATTACCTTACCTCTAAAACTTCTGGACTCCTTACCTGAAACAGTAAGTTTACCTCAAAGTTAGAATAGCAAACACAGTTTATTCTACTGCACAAACTAGGCTGAAAATAGAAGAGAAAATAAATTCAGCAAATAAGTTTACAAACCTGTTTGATTTGGTGGCTTTTTATTTATCTTGTGGAAAAATATCAAATAGAAAGTCAGACTGGTAAGGAGAAATCAAAGAATGGTTCACAACTGAAGTGAATGAGTATGGAGTGCTCCTCTCCTCTCTTTGCAAGTGGTCTAACAAATAATGCTATCTTTCTAGTGCCATGCAGTTTTATAGTGGAAGAACTGGAAGGGTGGGTCCTGGAGGTGGAGTCAGTGTTCATCTTATTTGATTTCTTTAGGTCTGAGAACTAAAGGGAAGATGAGTAAGCTAGTGTGCCCCACCAAGTCCCTTCTCTCAGTGTCCCATTGAGATTCTCCCCCTAAGGAGAGGATTTAGCCCGTGTAATTGATGCTTTCTAATAAACTTGTTTTTCTGAACATGCAAGGTGAACAGCAGAACTTACTTAGGTTTTCAAAACACCCTTGATACAGCTTAGACAAAAAAGATTATCTCAAAGCTTACAACCATCAGCATTAGTAGCAGCTTACAAAAGTAATTAGCAAGTAGGAAAGTGAGAGTGCAGATAAGAGGATCAGGCTGGACCTGAGGTGAGTTCTTCTGGAAATGGCCTCTGCTTTAATACAGCTTTAAAGATAACAAAAGGGGAAAAAAATAATTCAACAACAAAAAATGCAAAGAAAATTAGGAACACAAAATTTTTATCAGTTGAGCCATCAACTGATCAATTTAGAGATAGTCAATACTAAGGAGGCAGCAAAAAGAGTTTTCAGTATTGTAGGCCATCTTTAAAACTTGGATAACTCCTGATATATAATGGAGACAAGTAAAAAGTGCTGCATATAGGTAAATGGAACATTAAATAAAAGCTAATACAATGTAATGCCAACTAACAAAAAGGAAACTGGTAAGAGTTTAGGAATTTTATGTTCACGTGGGACTTCCATCATTTAGGCATCAGGCAGAGCAGTTAATATTAGGCTGTGCTTTAATAATAGCTGACAAGGTGCTTGGACAAGCAAGACCACCTTTAGAGTACTATTAACAGCTCTGGTCCTTATGAACAACTATGAGCATCCCTGGAATAAAGGGGATGTTCAACCCTGACAGGCTAAATCATTGTTTTTTAAGTTATGGGTCACAGACATGTTTGTCCAAGTGTGAATTCTGTGTCGACTGATATAGTGCCTTCCCATTTATTGCAGTATTGTGCTATGCGAGAGGTAGCCTAGAAACAGTGCTGTTGCTGCATCACAGAAAGCCTTCATTTCTGTTGTACGAAAATAAATACTATTCCCCATGGCATCAACCTGTGAAACTATCAAACTGAAAGCAAATACACATATAAGAAAGAGGAATAAGAGGAAGAAACAAATGACCATGGTGATAGTTTGAAATGTTGGAATAAAAATAAAGGGTGCCGCATGAGTGTGTGATGATTTTCAAGGGATTTGTGGGGGTGAGTCAGCATGATGTGGGTATATATACTGTAGTACCGTGGCAGTGTTTTATGCTAAATGCACTTTTATTGGTTATTTACAACTGGTCAGTGCCCCATCACATGTCTGTTGAGGCAATCTTATTTGATGTTATGAGGCCAACTTATGTTTGTTATGGTGTACATTGAATCTACAATATACTTGTAATGAAAGTGCAAAGACTTTAAGTTTAATGTGCCTCAACAAGGACAAATTCCTCCTCTTAATGCTATCTAAAAGTGGTTTGACAAATTTATATCTACTGAGAGTGTGAAAGATATTATATGTTTGTTAAACCATTTACCTTTTTAAAAATCAGAAAATATCCAAACGGTGACATGGGCTGTAAAGCAGAGCCATCGACAATCTCACAAAGAAATTTGATACTAGCGTTAGAAATTTTAGACTAGAATGTTTGCCAAATTATTCATCAATGTTTGTCCTCTCACATATATAAAATACAAATACAATAGAATAATTTAGCTACATGACTAAATCTTTTGTACTCAATTTATTGAATTATTACATAAAAAACATTCAGAAGAATACATTGTCAATGTTGGAGCTCATCTGGAAAATGTTATTTAAAAAAAAAAAATGATTTAAGACAAGACAATTAAATGGCATTGATTAAAAATTTCTGACTGCTTTATTTCTTAACTGGTACCATTAATTAAGAGACCAAGATTAGTGACTATTCATACCGTTCTTTCAAAAAGAATCACACCCTAGCTCTGCAAAAGTCATAAAGAAGAATGGATTACACTAAGCATTTAAACTGGCAGTGACTTCCCTCAGGAACAATTGTTTTGAATGATTGTTTTATTAGCAAGTTGCTTGCTTTCCCCTTTTATCTTTTAGTAAATTTCATGTGAGAAATATGAAGGAAAGGAAACAAAAATGTTTCCTGTTTTTTATTATATGGTCATCGTTTCTTGTCTCTGTGTGAATCTGCTGCCATTATGGTAATAATCCCCTTCTTGGCTCCCATGATGCTGATATTCTTGTTTGGGTTATATGAATTAGAAACCCTGTGCTTAGGGAATAAAATGATCTCAAACAAAGATGGCTACAAGGAGGACCTAAAACACGCCTTCAAAATGTTCAAAAGCATCAATAAAGTTGACCCAACAGAAATTCTTTCCACTAGGTAGTAAATCACACATTCAAACACATTGATGAAAATAAAAGATGAATGCATTCAAGGGAGAAACAGGTAAGAACTTTTTTCAAACATTGAATCCTGAGAATCTGGCGCAAACTGCTGATCCATGTAATTGAAGTGGAGGACATGGGTGCATTTATTAAAGGTGTGGATATGACATTTGGACAATATAGCCATCAGCTAATCAGGCAATCTTGGTCTCTTCTCGTTTGTAAAATCTGTTATATTCTTATTTTTCTTTGTATTTCAACTTCCTTTTGATATTTCCAGTTACCTTAACCTTTCTCATTCTATAATTAGAAGTGATTATGAAGAATCAAGCATTCTAGTCTCACATATTTTTCAGTTTATGGGTGGCATGTCAAACTGCAGCTGATAGGATACATTGCATGTGATGCCAAGAAGAAAAATTCCAGGATTGATTCCAGGATTTCCGAAGGTATTTGAACAGCTAAGTAGCTCTTTTAGGTTAGATTTCCTGCTTGATATACATTTTTTTAAAGCGTCTGTGGGGTTGTCTAGGATTTGTAATTCCCAAGCTATGAGGGTCACCAGAAGGAGCTGCACAGAGGCTACTTTCATAAAGTTCTTGATGACCTCGTAGCTTATCTTCACTGCACAAGTGTGCCCCCAGCAAGTACTCGCAGGTCAGATTTTAAAAGGAACTCCGGCTCATTATATGGGTGAGCTTGGAATTGACAGGAACATGAAATAAGGGTTCATCTAAGAAAGAGGAAGAGAAAGATGAAGTATAATGAAATCAAGCTTTTAGAAATAAGGCTGGAGGAAGTAGTTCATTGGGGCATGGAAGGACCTATTGATAATGTGAGGAAGAGTACTATATGTTTATAGTCAGGTTCAAAGTGGCTTAGTCTTTGTTGTTTTGTATTGCATTCCTTCACATATACCTCTGTTTCATAAACCTAATTTTTATTTTTGCTCTTATGAGAATGGGGGTATACTACTGTGGAACACCGTGTTTAGTCACATAGCCATCAGTCTTTCCAGGCGACTCCTCTTTTGCTCTGTTTATGTGACCGTCTGTTTTTTATAATACATCTAGCTTCATGTTGAACTGTACTCCTTTACCTTACAAATTATCCACATTACACCTGTTGTCTAACCTTAAAATGAATCTAAACAAAAGTGATGAATACAGAAAGGAAATTAAAGTGAACAGAAGATGATATAAAAAAGCAAGAATAGCACAAAGAGATTAAATGTGCCAATAGATTAAAGAATATCTACTTTGTAATCATCTGAGAAGGGTTAATTTTTTAGCATGGATTTTAATGTTGTGGCAAAAAGAATGAACATCAAACAAACAAACAAACAAGAAAGGGCTCTGGAAAGTCAGGCACCACAAAACTAAGTGAGCATTTACAGAGGGACTTGGACAGCATACAGGCTTGAGCAAATTTGTGGCAGATGAAATTTAATGGCTGTAAATGTAAAACATTACAAATAGGAAGTAAAAATGATAGGTTTGAAGACGCA
This sequence comes from Polypterus senegalus, assembly GCF_016835505.1. Lineage (NCBI taxonomy): Eukaryota > Metazoa > Chordata > Cladistia > Polypteriformes > Polypteridae > Polypterus > Polypterus senegalus. The sequence continues at coordinate 982,760 of NC_053161.1, forward strand.
ATGGGATGTCTGAAAATCAAACGTACACCTTATGAGAAAGATTTAAGAGTCATAGTGGACTCTATCAGGATTATCAGGTACCACTGTTTAGAAGATATTGACAGAATGTCAGGTTATGAAACATGGTGTGTCAAGTATAAGTCAAAGATTTTATGATGAAGTTTTATAACACACTGGTGAGTCCTCATTTGGAGTACTGTGTGCAGTTTTGATCTCCCGCTATAAAAAAACGACAAGGCAGTGCTAGAAAAAGTCTAGAAAACAGCAACTATGCTGATTCCAGTATTGCAGGGTATAAATTATGAAGAAAGATTGAAGGAGTTGGACCTTTTCAGTTTAAGCAAATTGAGATTAAGTAGTGACATGACTGAAGTGTTTAAAATTGTCAAAGGAATTAGAACATTGGATCAGGACTGTTACTTTAAAATTAGTTTAAGAAGTACACAGGGACACGGTTGGAAACTTGGGTAAATTTTGTACAAACATGAAGGATTTTTTCATCACACTATGATCCACAGACATATGGAACAAGTTACCAGGTAGTGTAATAGATAGTAGGATTTCAGGGACCTTCACAACTCGACTTGATGTTATTTGGGAGGAATTAAGTGGATAGAACTGGTGAGCTTTGTTGGGCTAAATGGCCTGTTCTCATCCAGATCGTTCTAATGTTTGTTGTCTACAAAATGTAATGTGTAGATATAGTAGTGTTTTGTTCAGTTGCTGGAACCATCTGATAACCTTGCCCTTTTTTGAGTTAACTGAAAGTTGAAGTCCTTGAAGGTCATTTAATTTGTTGTGTTTAGGACTGTAAATTATTACCAGCATTAGGTGCATCTCTGTTTACTGATTTACAAGTTTAGCATTCGTCATTACTTTAGATTACAGTAAAAGTCATCTGAGGGGAACATAATAAAGTCGGAGTGGTCTGGCAGGATTTGCTGAAGTGCTCCTATGTCAGTTAGCTTTCTGCTCAGTTTTAGCACCTTTCACAGAGAGTTGTAGATAACATGGAAAGATCAATGCTAAACTTCATTTTGAGATGAGGCTCAGTTTTAAGTGTGTTTGGAGCTTGTATGTTCTCTCCTTATCACATGTCTCCAGCTTGCTACCACAGCCCATTGCCAGGTTTTCGTGTTTGTCAACAATCCTGTAATACTCCTATGTGAATAGTGATAGGCTGCATTTGTGTGCACCATACATTTGACTGACATTCCTTCCAATGTGGATTTCTGCCTCATATTAGCGGTTGTTTGCAAGACTCTAAACAGATATGTGTGAGTGTGCCATGTTTTTTCCAGGTTTGAGTCCTGCCTTAGGGCTAGTACTGTTGCAATTGATTGTGATTCTCTTCATTCCTGCATAGACAGATGGAAATGAACCAGCCTGGCTTTGTTCTACCTAAAGAAGTGGCATTATAAGAGGGTCATATAAATCAGTTGTTGCGCAAAACCTTTCTTTGGGAATTTGCAAACAATCTTCTGCTATAGTTTTTGTCACATATTTGAAAACTGCTTATATATTTCCTAAAGAAACATAAAATATGCAGGAAAACAACGGCACTATCTGCTTTTGGGTTGTAATTGGTTGTCTCCATTGCTAAGATCCATATGCTATCCAGATGAGTCCAGACTTTAGTTATAAGATGCTTCAAAATCAGTCTTCTAGTGAGGAGACGAAAAGATGGTGAATGATGGTTCATGCCAGTTAGATTTTCAGGGTAGTTTTCTGTCTATTTACTGAACCCAGTTAATTCAACCTTAGGGAAGCATAGGTGTCAAGTGTGTCCTGTAAACAAAATGGGTTAAGGTTTTAAACGATACAGCCTTAAACAGACAAAGACAAGATCAGGATTTTCGTGGTTTAAAGTCCCTATGATTAGCCACTAGGCCACACTGCCTGTCAGATATTAAATCAGAACATATAACGTCATTTGCTAAGTCTGTGCTTTATCCATATGTTTTATCATGGCAGAAGTCAGATCCATCACACAATGTGTGTCAATCAGCCACCCAAAGCTGCAGCATAGCCACTTGCCAAAGGCAGTTTTCTTAATTCTAAAATAAGAAATGTACATTTTCTATTTTATTTTGTTTTTGCCTATTGTTTTTTCTATAGATATCATCTTCAGGTCATAGTTGGGTAATTTTATACTCAATGAATCTATGAGTCATTGGGAGGGACCTTTAGAGTGAAGAATACACAAGCTGTTCACTTCAGTGCACAGTCAGCATAACCAGAGCCATTGGTAGGCTAAGGATAAATGGGATGTCCACACTGGAGCAGTGCATGTTGGGACACAGACTTTGTGTTGCCAGTGCTCCCAGTGTTGGCTGTTTAGTGGCTGAGACTCTTTTTTAATGACTAAATGGTGTGACCATATATTTATTGACTCTTGTTCTGTTTGTGAGCAAAACAATGGCAGAATGTTTGCCTCACAATGTCTGGGAGACTAGCTTCAATTCCTAGCCCAATTTCTCACAGTGTCAGCCTTTTTCTGGGTACATTGGTAAGGTGCTAAGTTAATCAATCACTTTAAATTAGCTTGGCATGAGAGAGAGTCGATGGGTAGATGTTCTGTGTGGGACTGATTCCTGCTTTGCATCTGGTACTTCTGGTTTTGAGTCTCAATTGGATAGCTGGGACTAAGGAGCCATTTCTTCTCTGCAGACTGTAATATTCAGCTAATAACTAATCAAAAAGATAATTATGATAGGGGAGACTTGTGGAATCCAATCAGAACAAAATATGGCCTCACAGTTAATGTTAAGGTGAATTTTGAATTTACATAAGGAGTTTATTCTTCTGATGTAGGGTTACCTTAAGTTCATATTTGGAGTTGGTTCTCAGTTAGTAGTTGGTGTGATCTACAAAGGTTATCCTGGCCTGGTAGTTTGATAGTAAAGAATCAATCTTCCTCATCACAAAGGCCAATCCTATGATTTGCTCATCAAACTATACATCCATCCGTCCTTTTCCTGGTCCCTCTTTTTGCAATATAGGTTTGTGGTGGGTCAAGTGTTGTGCATGAATTGATGCTGAATGGGATGTCATTCGATTGAAAAGCACACTCGTGCAAACACACTCACAAAGTCACAGATTACTCATCAAGTTATTTAGTAAGATTTTGGAGGTAGCCCACAGATGAAACAGAGATGCTATGTCTTTAGGCTGTGAGAGGGGAAGACTCCCAAAGAAAACCTACACAACTACAGGGAGGACATATAAAACCCTGAAAAATGGAATTCAATTGGGGCCCACCTACTGTGAGTCGCCACTTCTACTCACTGAGCCACTGCTCTACATGTCATCAGTAAAATGTACATATAAAGACATCTCAGATATTGATTGAACAGTGCAGGTACATACACTTGATGAGTGAAATACTTTTACACAGGGATGCAATGGATGAAAGAGTTCAATAAATATATTTCAATGCCAAGACAACAACGGGTGAGTTTATTTATTCACCTGCATTACATTCCCCCTTAGCCTCCTGTTTTCTACCGTGCACTAATGTGGTTTTCTCAGCTGTTATTGTGCATGTCTGCTCTTTCACACAGGCATTAGTCTTTTTTACATTTGGTTAACCTGTTTCAATGTTTTTTCTATGCTTCTTACAGTATAACATCATTAGTGTACAGGGAGAAAAGCAATGAGGTTTATAGGTGGAATTCAGTTGGGAAGCAGCTTCTGATCCGACTGCATTTCATTCTGACCTTAGACTTCGTGCTGACTGGATTTTTGGACTTGGGAATACAAAAGACCGTTTAATCTGTCTAGCTTGCCTGGTTAGCTACTAGCTAATTGGTTCAATACTGATCTTGGCAACGCCAGCAGTTTCACACCAGACTCTTTGGGGAGTTTAGGATAAGAGTTCATTCCAGCAGCCAAGGTAAGAAGAGAATGTGTGAAAAGCAATTGCTAAACCCACCTCATCACCCTGTGTGGGCCTTACATTCAAAGGATATAAATGTTCTCCTGGCTAATGGAATTTATCTTCTCCCTGAAAAGAATTTACCATTGTGATGATCAGTTGTAAAGCAAAGTAAAGTTGCCTGCGACATTATCATAAGCTGTATGAATATGAATATGTAACCATGGCCAAAAAGTCCAAAGCTACTGCCTGTCTGCCTGTAATACTTACGAATGGTGTTTACATACAGGCTAAAAAGAACTGATAAAAATATGTGGTATCAAACAGTCACTACTACAGTGAGCTTAGATAACCATCTGTCTGTTTTTGAATTTGCTCCATTCAGAGGAGCAGCTCATCCTGGCAACAGTGGGTACAAAGCAGGAACTAACTCTGGATAAGATCCCAGTCCAATGCAGAATGCCCTCACCCACATTAATTCAATTTAGATTTGACAGTGTGTTTGGGATTTGGGACAAAGGACAAAGTATCTGGAGAATGATGTACACAGATATGAGGAGAATGTCTAAACTCCATACAGAAGGGACCAGACTGTGATTTGGATGTGTGGTGGCAACATTAGCAACTGCACACTGAACACCACTTTTCCTAATTTCTATGTATTTTTGTTTCAAGTGATGAGTGAGGGTTTTTGCCAAATTGTGCCTTGTGATGGACTGTTGCCCCATCCAGGTTTGACTTCTGCCCCACTGCAACCCTGTGTTGGAATAAGCAAGTTCAGAAAATGAATGAATGAACGGTTCCCTGGGTACTCAGGTTTTTCTCTCTTGTGTTCAGTTAAGTGACATCTCTAAGAAGACTCAGTGTAAGTGAATTTTGGGTATGTGCCCGTCTGTGGTTTGCAGTGGACTAGAAGCATGTCGAAGGATGGCTTCATTCTTGCACCTGTGCTGCTGGTATAAACTCTGGACCCCATTGCCCTTAAGTGGACAAACAAATTGTAATTAGATAAATGATAAGATTAGATAAGGATTAGATAAGGATGAGCAGGTGATGTGCTTTGTGACCTGAGGGCAAACTGCAAATCTCCAGTGCTCCCAAGTTGCTATTCTTTAGTTTTATATTAAAAGATGCAACTGTTTATGTTCAACAAAAGTACTTTAAAATTTGAAGAAACCCTTTTCCCTTAATTAATTTCAGCTTATTTTCATATGAGCAGCATGGTATTGCAGTATATAGTGCTTTTACCTCACAGATCCAGCAATTATCCAGCAATCTCTTAATTGGCCAGGTATGGATGTGTATTTGACTGAACCTTGTTCTTGACTGGTTCACCAAAGCTCTGTCCTAATCTGCCAGGATAGGCCCAAAACATGACCCTGAAGTAGACTTAGTGGGTTTAAGAATGTTATGTTATTTTCCTATGTGTGGAACAATGTTAAGCAATATAAAATTCCTGCCAGAGTGAAGTTTGCATGTTCTCCCCATGTTAGAACTTTTTTTTTCTCTAGAGACAGCCGATTTTCTCTCACATCTTAAAAATGTGCATGTTAATTTGAGTAATGAACTTAAATTGGCCACTATCAGAAAAAGTGCCTCCTCCAGATGTGGCTTCTTTATTGCACCAATGGCCAGGCCCGCACCTAGTGGGGGGACAACCATGACACTTGTTAGGGGCCCGAGCTAGATAGGGGCCCGTCCTTTTTCAAGTTTTAAAATATACGCACATATTTGAAACACAAAAGGGGCCCGAACTCTGTCAGCTGCCTGGGGCCCAGAATTTCCTAGGTGCGGGCCTGCCATGGCTACTGAGATTTGTTTCAGTTCTCTCTTCTGTTTTAAATGTAAGCATTTAATGGACAGATTATATATAAGTAGTAATTTCAGAGCCCTGTCAAGAGCCAATTCCTACTGTGTGCCCAGTGCTGCCAGATAAAACAGCATACACCAAAGACATACCAATATAGATATTAAGACGAATAAAACAATAGATACATTTGCAGACATTTTTTAAAAAGATTCCTAAAGCTCTTTAGGGTAGAGGTATGATGAAATGATGTCTATATTAAAATGTCACCAGCTGGCAATGGAGGAAAGACAGGTGAAATTCCTGTTTGTCCAGAGTAGTCCACTGTTTATTTACATCTATCTGCTCATCCATTTCACTTAACCCACTTATTCAATGTAGAGTTAAAGGGGGCAGATTTTCTCAGCCCTGAATGCTTTTCTGTAGTAGGCAGATGTTTGTCAAGACAATGCTTTTTGTGAAAGAACGTGACCATTCAAGTTAATATCTCGTGACATCAGATTCTACTAAATCTGTGAAATCTGCAAATATATAAAAAAAGTAGAGTATTGAAAAAGTCATTAAGAACAGTTCAAAAGCAGGATAATTTCAACAGGAAGTTCTATGTGTAACATTTAGTAAACTGCTTGATTCACTGTTATTAAGGTGGTGCCATTTATTTTTTTTAATTTTGCAGGCAGTAGAGAAACTGCTTTCACCTACGCAATCAGTGCAGCCGGTGTGGTGAACGCTATCAGCCGTGCTTGCAGGGAAGGTGAGCTGGCCACCTGCGGTTGTAGCCGGGAACCCCGACCAGAAGGCCTACACCGAGACTGGCTTTGGGGAGGCTGTGGAGACAATGTCAACTATGGCTATCGTTTTGCAAAGGAGTTTGTCGATGCCCGTGAAAGAGAGAAAAATTTTCCAAAAGGCTCAGAGGAACATGCCCGCACCCTTATGAACCTGCAGAACAATGAAGCTGGGCGAAAGGTGAGGTTACTCTTTTTTATTTTCCTTTTTCATTTGAATTTTTTTTCTTGGGAGCTGCCAGATGTGGCAGTACCACGCCACATTTGTAATTCCTTTATTTTGCTGGTCTCAACTCCCTTTCATACAGTATATTGGCTTATCAGTATGTCTAGTGATTTAGTTTCATTTCATCAGGCAAGTTCAGTTGGCAGATTTAGTGTGATTATCAAGATGTCTTCAAGTCCTAAGCTGTCTTGGCCATCATCCTGGTGTGAGAGTGCCTAACTTTGTTGGTAGACTGCCAACCAAGCTGGAATCCAAACACTTTTCCTGTGTTGCTTGACTCAATGGGTTCATAAAGAGGAAAACATTTGTCAGTCAAAACTGAACAGTGTGAATTCTTAAATTCTGGATATAGACAGACATTGGTTTATTGTTCATCCCGTAGCTTTGATTCCATTTCACTAGATACCACCTACACATGGGGATGAGAAAGTACTGAAAATGAGTTTAGAGGAACTGGTCCTCATAATAGAAGAAACAATTTTGTTCATATCAATGGCAGGCACACAATTTGGTTCAATTCTTCCATAGGTTTCAGGCAAGGCTGAGTCCTATCATCATTACTGTTCAACATCATCATCAACTGGCTGATTGGTAAGTTCGAAGATTGCAGACATCTGTGGAATTGAGCTAAACACCCTCATGCTTTGAGACCTTGAATACACTGGTGATAGTATTCTTCTAGGAGAATTTGGTGAATTGCTAGTGTAATGGCTTAGCCAGTCAGTTATGATTCAGTTCTTGTCAGCCTGGCTATAAATTCATGTATAATAAATATCAGGTCATAAACCTTAAGAAGCCTCCTACGCCATTTTATATGTAACTTTGTATTAAGCTACTGAGTTGAGAGATCAAAGAGGCAATCTTCATATATTTGAGTAGTAGCATGAATAGTGATGGCAGATGCACGAGTGACATCAATGCTTACTTTGGGGCAGCTGACACAGTTTCCTACAAGCTCCAGAAGATCTTTTGAACAGCAGCCATGCCAAACTTGTTGCATGACTAAAAAAATTGGATGCGAAGGACAGCACAGTATCCACAGCAAGACATCACTCCTTGTCTCTCTCCATTATACGTCCCCACATAGAGATGGCCACTAACTCAAGGCCTCTGAATCAGAAAGCACTTGCTTACCCAGATGAGGTAAAGAGAACTCCCTGTTGCCCTAGTGAAACCCTGACTTCTAAACTACAACAGTAAAGCAGCTCTGCTTTCTGTTAGCCTTACTGCCACTCACTAAATTGTGGAACAGTAGGTCACTCTCTTCAACTCCCGCTGTTTTTGTTAGCTATGAAAAATCAAGTTGCAATGAGATTTATAAATAAACACAACAGCCATCTCTGTTATAATTTGTCCAGTGTGGTCGACTATTTTGATTTGGACAATTCTACTCAATGAAAGACTATCTGTAATGATGGCATCTTTGTTTTTTAGTCTTATTCATTTTTTGGAAATTTTGCATTATCCTCCATGTTTCTTTGACTGTTCTCATGTTATGGTTATTTTATTTTTAGACAATTTGCTCTGGTTCCTCATTTGCAATTTGGGTCTTTAGGTATGATCTGACCAGCTCAATACACAGTCATACACTGACTTACTGCTCCATTTAGGACTGGCCATTTGGCCATATGTCAGATTGGCAGTTTGTCGGTCACAAAGAGTATAGGCCATTGCAATTGAGGCTGTGTAGTTCTGGTGAGGGTAACTGGCACACATGCTTTGCCAGCCTGTATGAAGTAGTTCAAACTGATCTTCAAGTTTAAGAGAAGGAAGGCAGTGTGGGCTGAATGCATAAGAATCAGCCATGTCAAGCAGTGGCGATCAAAACAAACCATAAGATGCCCTCCAAGAGTCAAAAAACATATGAGACCCTGTGAAATAATAATACTACCAAAACACTGATTACTGTTTACAACGCATTTCTATCTTTTTGATGTAAGAAAAAAATGCGAACATCTTGCACAGATTGGAAATAGAAAAGATAGTCCAGCTGCATGAAGCTCTACTTCAAAAAAATGCTGTTTGGCATGGCCAGTCAGTGCCCCAAATATTGCAGTTTTGTGAGTTTAATGACATATTTTTTAACTTACTGCTAGCTTGTGGCCATTTGTTGGCTGAAGCATTAATAGAGAAAGAAGACAGCCAAGGTACAGCTACTTCTGCAGCTTCACCACCGCTTGTCTCACTGCTTCTATGGCTGACAGCACAGGCACAAATATGTGATAAGAAAAAAAAAGGTGCCTTGGCAGCCTCTGGCAGCTGGTTGTGGCAATTTCTAGGACATTTTCACCCTATTTTTTTATCGGGTGTAAGCACAAATGGCCATAAATCATCCCATGGCTGTACTCCACGTGTTTGTCAAGATATTTCTGTTTTGAAACTTGCTCTTTTTGGATTGCTCTCTATAGCAGCTCCTTTTTGACTAGTGTGCTCTATGGATTTTTGTGCATTTACACAGCTTTTTTGAAATAATCCTTTTAATTTTATAAACATTTGGAGCTTGCCATTATTACTAGGTTTAAAAAGTGATATCCTCTTCTAGTGGGCATTTGTCAAAATGCTTTTGGAACTATGTGCTTTATGACTTCTAGTCCACAACACTTTCTTTGTTTGCCTAATATCTAGTGTTTAGATGTGTTGTTTTTAAATCTTTGCTTTTTTGGAATCTTTTGCAAGTGTGGAATTTGTAAATGCTGAGTTGAATTGGATTTCTTTCATTTAATCTCATCATCTTAATACTTTTGTTTATTTAGGCCAGAGATTCTGACAGTTCTCCTCTCCCTTTTAGATACTTTGTAGGCTTCAGGCCTTTTTGAGCATGTGGGCTACAGAACTCCACTGTAGCAAACTTCTTGAGTTTGTGAGGCCTCCATTGTGTCCCATAGAGTGAATTTCACGTAAGGCTAGTCACTGGCTGACAGTTGTGTGGTTGTGAAAGGTTCCTGCAGTTTCATGAAATTACCAATGACACCAGGCACTAAACATCTAACCCTTCCAATTTAAATGACAAGCCAGTGACAGATCTGTTAATTGATTTGCAGAGAGCTGCTTTTTCATGGGATTTTTCATAAACCGAATTGAAAATTGACAGTGGTTAGCTCTCTTGTTTCACAGATCTCAGAGACTGTGTTTGAATCTGAGCCCAGCCATTAGCTTAGATATTGCATATTTTCCTTGACTCTGGATAGGTAACCTTATCCAGTACTATTTCCTGTCTCAAACCAGATATTATCAGGATAAGGGTGGGCCTTCTATGACCCCAAATTGAATTAATCAGATTTAAATATCAATGGATAGGTAGATGGAATTATGAAGTATCTAGTTAGACATTCAGACAATGACTTCCAAAGCTGTTGGAAAGCCTATAAATAAAATTTACAAGAAGGCACAAGATCCCTGAGACATTACTCAGTTGTCCAGAAATAGCTTTCAAATGTATGATGAAAACAAGGGCTTGTCTAAAACACAAATACTGAAGTTGTTAGCAATTTGATTTTTTTGCTTTGCAGTGTTGGGTGGAGTGGTGCTTGGGTGTGTGTGTTGGTTTGAGGTTTGGCTCAGGACTGCACATGAGGCCCTAGCAGTGAACTATTGGAAGAGAAGCTTGTTTGTGGTTTGCATTGATGAAGTTCTGGCTTAACTTCTAAAACATGCATTACATTTCAAAACCCACTGTAGCCAATCATTTTTGAAGTGACAAGAGTGCCACCTCTTGGACTATATAGTGATGGCTGAGTGTAAGGAAGAATTATACATGACAGGAGGGGATAGATAAAGGACTCTAAAATAATGTGTCATGAGTCGAGTAAGGAGAAAGATTTATGTAAAAACCATGAATCCATTATTGGGCTTATGTTAAATATTTTACTGAAACTTTTGGTTAGACCATTGTTTTGTTATAAGAATAATTACGGCTGATGTAACTTTAGAAATTGTTTCAAGAGCATAACAAAGATTAAACTCACGTATGTATCTGTTGTAAACACCAGATGGGCTAGGTGTTTAACTAAAAGACCTAACCAAAGCAAACATCTAAACCAAAACACAAAAACAGAAATCGTAGTCAAACTAGTGCAAAGCAAAAGGTTCTCCATCTAACCAATGATCCTTCTCATAACTACAGCTAATCTTTTTGTTGAACAATGCAAGGATAACTAACTGATGTGTGCCACCATCTTTTATAGGCAGAATATGATCACACACACATCAGCACCAGACATTGTGACATTGATATGCAGTGATGTATCAAAAAACTTCACAGAGTATGATAGTGTCAATAGCTGTGTTTGGACCCTCAGGGTTTGACATCAAATGTCCTAATCACCATGCCATGCTGCCTGTCACCAAAAAAATGATAAAATACACTATGTCAAAAGTGCTCCAAATTGTCAAAAGTGAGATGAACATTTTCTATAAGTGCCTAACTGAGAATTCATCTCTGTATCATATTAGGAGCCTAGTTTCCTCAAACTCCAGAACCTGAAATGTTGTTTGCAATAAGATAATAAATAGTAACTGTGAGGTAATTCAAAGAGTCAGAAAAACCCTCTTTTCTAGATAAGATCTTACTCCCAAATTGAAACCAAACTTAGGAAAGGACCATTTGGTTCCAAGATTTGCTTTGTAATATTCCAGTGGTTTATTTGCTTTCTCATTTTCCATTAGTGGCAGCTGAGTGGCCACAATAGTAGTGGTGCATCGTAAATGTAAATGATTGGATCAGCTGAATTTAAAAAAAAATTTTTTTTCATTTTACATATAGAATTTGATTTTATGTGATACTGTGTACATGTGATTCTGTGGTTAGTACTACTGGCTTTGTTGCTATCCACATGGAGCTTATATATTTTTGCTGTGTTAATCTTTAGTCTTCTCCTGGTTTTCCAGTTTCGCTCCACATCCTAGAGATGCTCATAGTTTGACTGATGATCCTAAATTCTCATTTTCTGAGCTAATGTGCTCTGTCAAGTACCTGACCAAGTTTTGTTTCTGCCTTACATCCAGTCCCTATGACTTCTGCATGGATCTATTAACTGTACTGTATCTTTAATCCTTCATAAGGAACCTCTGAATAAATATGGAGCCATTTAAATGCATATGTTGCACATATACTGTGCATAGAGAGAGCATCATAATACATGTAATATGTAAAACAGTTCTTAGACTTCCAAGGCCACGCCTGAACAACAGTTGAAGAGTCAGTTCAGACACTTTCCACTTCAAACACTACTTTAGCCTCAGCCTTCTGGTCGTTCTTATTCTTGTTCTTGACCCATTGCTTCTCTGTCAGCTTAATCTAAATCTGAGTGAATGTTAAAATTGGTAAAATTTTTCATTTTATCCACTTTTATCATTTTTATACAATTTTATCCAATGGTCCATTTTACCCAAAGTGCTTTTTTCAATATCTTACTCCAATATCTACACCATGTCACTCCTGACAGGTAATCATGAACTTTATTTTGGGATCTCAACTCAATTTACCAGCTCTGTGGCCAGAAAAAACTCCTTCAAGTCTCATATCTAGTAGTATTTGAAATATTACAAGAAGAACATATTGTAAAAATACTGGAGAACGTCCAGAGAATAGTGATTAGACTGATTCCAGAACTTTAGTGTTTGAGCTATGAGGAAAGATGAAGCAAACTAAGATTAATAGGAGACATGATAGAAATGTTTAAAATTATGAAGGAAATTAGTAGAGTAGAAGCCATCTGTTACTTTAAAATGAGTTCTTGAAGTAGAACACAAGAGGCTTTTGAGAGTCTAGTTCAGGAATAATTTAGATGAGACATTTTCTTCCCATAAAATACTGTAGATTCATGGAACAAATTATCAAGTTATATTATTAAAAACAACAACTTGGTGACATTCAAACTTGGATGTGACTTCATATTTTGGAAAATGGATATAAAATAATGAGCTGTTCTGGTATGAAATATTTATTCCTAACAAAAATATACATTTCTACCTCTCTTCTTGTACTTGAGAGATGACATTCCAAAAGGTAGCTTTTTTCACACAAAGTCTTGGTCAAATGTCTAATTTGACCCAATTTTTTTTTTTGTTTTCCTACTACACCTTTTTTGGCCTTCTGTGTCTTCTAACCATACTTACATATTCACAGCATTATTACTGATTTCAGAATATATTCATACATCAATGTTATGAATTTCGTTATTCCAGTACACATCATGAGTGGCCAGTGCAGCCTGGAGTTTAAGGTAGGAACCATCCCAAGATAGGAGATCACTGTTTATTTTAATATATTCTTTATTTTATAATGTTTGTATATTAATTTATTTATTCATTTCCCAAACATGTATTTTCTAGGAGAGTGTTTTGGAAACTAAAGCCCAACACTGCAAAAATAAAGGAGCCAAACCTGGACTAGGTATTAGCCCACAGCAATACACAGTCACTGACACACCAAATCCAAACCATTCTGGATGACCAGTCAACCTCACACGCATGTATTTGGGATTGGGCTCGACATCTAGTGGGTTACCTTTATAATAACAGGGAGAACATGTACAATCCACACAGTCAGTGCCTGGGCTGGAATTAATGTTCAGAATTCTGGAGATGAAGTTGCAGTGCTAACTTTACCATCTGGCAATCCTATTTTAAATATTCTAAAATGAAAATCAACAACAGATGTATATTAACAAATGTACACCACCACACTTTGTTTTAAATGCCATGATTCCCTGAAGAGTTCAACCCAAGACATTTGTCAGAATGGCGCTGTTTGACCCTTCCTCTGTGCAAGAATTAACAAATAATATAAACAGTGGGTAAGACCAAGGTGTGACTCCTTTCCCAGAGTCATGATTATGGTAAATAAAGTCAGCTGCCTTATGGTAAATAAAGTCAGCTGCCTCAACAACCCGCTCCATTTTATTATGTAGAGCGGAAGAAGCACAGGTGACCTTTGACATTCGAGTTGCAGTGGCCAAGGTTGAGTTTCACCTCTGAACTCGAGAGAAGAGAACTGACAGGTTGTGTTTCTTCACAAGTACAGCTGTTGAGGCCATCTGTAGGGACAGGAGTGGAGAAGGAGTGAGTGTGATAGTTACACCCTGGGTGCAATTCATTTAGGTGACTGGAAAGAAACTGGTGTGAATATTAGCACGATATAAGGTTGTGGTGTAGGTAGAGCCAACTAGTGACAAGACGCAACAGGGTCTGCAACACTGAGATGTTTGAGCATTTAAACAAGGAATGGCACTTTATTTAAAATTAGACAACAGTTTAAACAAAGTTTTTATGTGTGCACTATGTTAGCCTACAGTCTCTTTATCATACAAAACAATGTTTTTGTTATGAAACTAGCAATAGGAAATTATAATGTCCGAGTCAGTCCTTGAAAGAGTTCATTTTGCTACACATGCTTTCAAAGGATATTAAGTTAAAAAATCACAAAAAAAATCTAATCAGTTGCACTCGAATAGTTATGCTCACTTTTTTATGAAATTCTTAATTTGTGCCCATTAATTATAAAGCTAAACCCTTATCATTGTCATCATCATGTTGATGGACACTCAATGTTAGAATGATGTCTGTCTACTTTATTTTATTTTAGATTTACTAGGAGCCCAATTCTTGATCTATAAACCTTGGGGAAGTGGTGACAGAAGGTTCTTTTTGAGTCGTTCTTCTGCAAATCTGATTTCTTATCCCTCTTTAGTCAGTTTCATGAGAGAGGGGATCGGTCTGGAAATAAAATGTTGCTTAACTCTTTCAGGGCTGATGTCGACTTTTGTCAAAAGGAGGAGTTGACGATGGTAATCAACTGTAAAGTGTGAGAAAACCAACCATTATGATTTAGTTGGACTCTCGTTGGTAGAAGGAAAGTTAGCTTCATTGGTTTGACCGAGACCTGTGCTCGTGTAAGTAGTAAGGCATAAACAAGAGCAAAAATGGCACTGACATAATGGCGAGAGATCAAAACGAATGCGTAAAGCAAAATACTCCGTGGATGAAGTTTTGCCTTTTATCTCTGAACTGGACTATGACTTGCCGGACTCCGATTTTGATACAAGTAATCGAAAACGAATGTGAGGTTCCAGCTTCAGCTGACTGGTCCCCAGCTAATCGTGGAGCTGACACGTCTATGGCAATGTTCGCCAGGAGGACTGCCACTTAACAATGATAAGATGTAGAAACCAGATGGCAATGGACTGCAACCGTGACTGCTGCTGCCCCACCCATGCAAAGATAGCCTGGCAGCAAGCCTGACGCCCATTCTTGGCAAACTGGCAGCCGCTGCATGCAGCAACAGACGTTTTATGTTGATTTCTGTGTGAAACCATTGCTTTTCAGAAACTATGTTTTTTGGAAAAAAATATTCAGCCCTCAAAGAGTTAATGAACTATGTGTCCTCAGAGGGTATTTGCAAAAGCTGATAGGTACCAGCTATTGATGTTGACCCACACCATTGCATTGTAGGCCTTGAGGGTACCTTTTAACAGGGTCCTCTGGTATCTGTTAAACTGGGTGTAGAGAAATTACCTGGGGAGATGGAAGGTGGGTATCGGATGCAGTGGCTTATCTAGTAGAGCTTGCTCTCTAGGATCAAAGCTTCAATGCTGGTTATCGTTGCCTTGCTGAGGATGCCGGAATTGGTTCCGTATTTCTATCACCTAATGTGGAGGATGATTCAGAAGCAGTACTGATGCAGGGTTAATGAAATCTCTCTAGAGTTTCCAGGTGGCAGGTCTTAGTAGTGTGGCAAACTACCTTATACACCATTAGCTTTGTCTTCTTCTTAAAAAAAGACAGCACAGTTTGCTAAAGGAAATGCTGTCATAGCTTACATGGAGCTGAAAGTCTTCATTGAAGATTGCCTTCTGGGACAGCTGCCTGCCAAGGTATTAAAAGTAATCCAGATTTTTCAAAGTTTCTCCAGAGATAATAATTACTAGGAGTTCAGTTGTCTGGCCAGAGTATGGTGCCCAAGAATGTAATATAAACATATGCACCACTTTAAAAATATACAATATCACATATGTACACAAATGATTGGATGGCTGCAATTAAACTAGATACTGTAACATCTGTGTCAGGTTTGATCATGGAAAACAAAATGTTATCTTCTGCCAGTTGTCCAACATGCAGAATTGACAGGCTCAGCAAAATAGATTGTACTGAAATGTAATGGAAATACATTGTGGCTGGGTGCAGGAATTATAAGCTGCAGAGGGATAAAAGTTGGGACACCAATCAGGTCATCCCGTTTAATCAACCAAAAAAACTCCAACAAAAGAAGTACCTTTTTGCGTTATGTTGCTACCAGCCCTTAGGTAAAATATAAACAAATAGTTTCACCTCTCAGTCACACAAAACACAAGCTCCTTTGGGAAAGGTTGCTCTGATCATAAAAGATGCTTCCTTCCAGGCAGCTGGGTTTCTTATATTGGATGACTCTGAAGAGGTGGGGCTAAGTGTCCTCACTGGTCGGTTTCTCAGAGCTGCTGGGAGAGAAGGAGAAGAGAATGTTAGCAACAGCTGCCGCTCTCACCTTGGTGGGTTATTACATACTTTGATTGAGCCCATGAGGAGCTCCACCAACATGCACGGGTGACAATATCTTTGTTTTATAATAACACTAGAGTGAAAACAAGTCTTCTTCCTGTATAGTGCCTTGCCTTGAGACATAATATCCTATAACTTTACTGCCTTACTCCCTTTCCCAGTTTAAATTATGGTTGTTTGTGGTACTTTTCATGAAATCAAAGAAGAGGACCATGAGATGGGTGTTATCAGTGAAGAGAGCTTGGACTTCAAGCCCAAAACTGGTCATTTTAATTCCAAATGTATTTACTTTAATTTTTAATTATATTAAAGTATAGTAATATCAGAGTAAAACCTAGTATGCATTAATTAAAAAAGTAAAAAACTGAATTACTTATTTTTGTTAAATCTTTTTCTCTTGCTGGTGTAATTTCACCAGAAAAAAATGCGCCACGTATTTTCTTCCATGTAATGCAATTAAAATATTCATTCAATGACTTTGATTACATTTCTTAATATCACAAGAAGCTGTTCATGAGCATGCCGAGGCTCCATTCGATGTTTAGTACCGTATACAAAATGTCATTTCTGGCATGAATTTTATTTCTGGCAGGTGTTTTCTGAAAAATGCTTCTCAGTCTTCAAAATGCTGTCAAACTACTCTCAATAAAGTGCTCCACTGCCTTTCTTTAAAAGCTCTCGCTCCTTTTAAATTTTAAGCACACCCATCCTGTCCTCTTACGTTTGCCATTCCTGTCTTTGAATTGTTTCCTCCCAATTCCATGCGCCGTAGACCACGTGAATGTTCTGTTACAAGCGCACAGCCTCTTTGCACTTCTCAGTCACTGTACCAGAGAAATGGTGAAAGACAAGTGCCCGACGTTGAGGTACAGTCCTAGACTTCTACAGGCTTCAGCGGAGAGGTTCAGCGAATTCTTGAGTTCTTCCACAAACTGGAAAGAAACAACACATTTATGTGTATACTAGAGTTTGGTGATTATCATCTTGGCTACTTTTGACTGAGTCTTAAGGCAGTGTAGACTGAAGAGCTTTCTATCAAACTGGTATCTGATGCCACATGGAGGAAAAGGTGGTATAAGTGGTGGAAATGCTGATGTGTTCTGTTGATGACACAGCCCTGTATGACTCCTTTTTGGATTCTTAAAGATATCTGGCTTTTTACAATTACAAAGAATAGTTGCAGTCTTCAGACTGTGTAAGAATTTCATTACTGTCAGGAAGATGCTAGCAGCTAGAACATCAAGGATGAAAGACAGTTTTCTTCCTTATTCCATCAAGCTTGTAAATAGAACTCTTCCACTGACCCTCCCCTCAACACTGCAGGCTAGCTCATTGTTGGAGGATGAAAGGCCATCTTGATACCATGTACAGTACCTGCAGAGCTTACATTAAATCATTTATTTATTTGCATGTGCACTGTTTGTTTTTGCATTTCTTTTGAACCTGAATGTTTTTGTTTATTGTTGTAAATTGTTGCTGTGTATTCTTGTTTATTGCTGGAGGACTCCCAGAATAAGGTTTTCATTGTAGTGAATACATATGACAGTAAAGTTCAAATTAGAAGTTAAGTTTGTTGTTGAAATGGCATGTCCTTCTAGCTTCCCAACCCTCTATCCACATCCATGAACCCACTTTAGAATTGCCAAGGAGAGCTGCTATGTGTTCAAGCTCCCCCATCACTTATAGTCAAAGAGATACAGACATGAGATGGATGCACAGGAGAATAGTAGTCCCTAAACTCCTTTAGAAAAGATGGCAAAATAAGACTGGTAGATGCGTGAAATACAGTAGGCCATAGCAGAAAATGTCAGAAATAGTTTTAGGTGAGTATAAAACAGAACCATTGCCCTGTTTTCTGAAAATGATTTGTGCAAAAGCTGCAGCCTATTCTAGCAGCATGGAGTACAAGGCAGAGAATACAATGGATGGAATACTAGCCCATTGCAGGCCATACTTACACAAACACCATACCAATTCTACGTCACCAGTTAAGCTAATTATTTAAATCTTTTTAAGATAGGAAAGCAGATGCATGTTCACCGGGAGAATGTGTAAATATAGCCTTTAAAAGTGTGAGGCAGAAATAGTAAAATCTGTACCACTGTGTCTCCTTGATGATAAGATACCACTAAAATCCAGAAAGGGTAGTTAAATTAATACTGCAGGTGATTTATTTATCAGAGTAATCCAAGAAGAGGATTCAAATACAGGCTCTCAACCTCACAGCCTCATAGATACATTAAATACTTTCTAATTGGCTCTGACACGGCCAATAGATATCATTCTATACAATGATATACAATGTGATTTTCATTTAACTAAAGGGAGGATTGATAACATGTCATACTGGGAATCATATTCTTCAGGCTAAGACTCTTGTGTAAAGGGCATGGACATACCTAGACAGGATAGGAGTCTCTGTTCTTTGGCATACATAGTCTACAAATTTAACTAAGAAAGGAGATTTTACATATACTTACTTTGGCTTTCTGTTTTATTTGTGCTACCACATTTGGTGAGGAGTAAAGCGCAGGCCGCAGAGTCATCCTGGCATCCATTGGTCTAGCAGACTGCTTTTGAATTGTCAGATTGGCAAAGATGTGTGAATGGAGTGTTTGGATTGATTTATAATGAGTGACCAAATGGCTTTTCACTTAGTCAGGCTATCCTTGAGCAGAGAGAGGAAAAAAAATGAAGGTCATTGGGTCAATCCACATTCCTTTTTAAAAAGAGCTGGCAACCCGTATTTTTTTGTGTTTGAAAACAACTTCAAAAAAGGAACGCTGGTTTCTGCCGT
The DNA here is from genome assembly GCF_016835505.1 of Polypterus senegalus. Classification (NCBI taxonomy): domain Eukaryota; kingdom Metazoa; phylum Chordata; class Cladistia; order Polypteriformes; family Polypteridae; genus Polypterus; species Polypterus senegalus. Next base: position 1,001,792 of record NC_053161.1, read on the forward strand.
CTTTCAGGTAGGTGTGTTATGGCTCTGATTGGTTACTAAGTTGTGTTTAGCAGCAGTGTTCTTTACTTTTACTGATATAAGAAGGTAGCTAATTGAAGACACTTAAAAGATTAGAAAATGTTGAAAGGGAGAGAGAGAGACAGAGAGTAACTTTAGTCAATAATGGGACTAAATACAGTTAATCTCCATGTTCTGTGCACACTTTTTCATTTACAGTTTTGTAGGGAGTTAGTGACATTAGGCTCCAGGTAGAAACCAGTCCTGCGCAGGATGCCAGTCCATTCCCTCATAGCTCATTCCCACCTAATCCCACTAATAAAATGTGTTTCATTTTCATAGCATGTCAGCCATCATTCTGCGCTAAGTATTTGCTGCTAAAGTAAGGGAGAAGGTGTTAGCCAGTTGTGGACGAGCAGAAGGCCTTAAAAAACAAATACTTCAAATTGAAAGAAAACAATTGGACATTTATGTAAAAATTCAAGTAAGGGCCATTGATGGAAACAAAGTGAAAATTTGCCTAGAGTTCATGAGTTGGAGAGGGTCATTATAGAGTTAAATCATTCTAGACCTCCATGGCCTTTTTACACTTTCAGCTTCTATTACGTGAACTTGAAAACGTCACATTAAATATAGAGCAGGACACCACTTCAGGTCAGTCACTTAACCGAAACCAAACACAAAAGATGAATAAGTTAGCTAATATTATTAATAAACTACCAAATAAAATAGGTCACTTCTGATATGTAATAGTTAGAAACAGGCTGGTAAAACCTTATCTACAGGACCTGCCATGAGACAGGGTGTCATGATAATACAGGACTTATCATTCGATAGGAAATTTGCAAAGCACAAATTTATTTAAATAATTAGTTAACACTAAAGTTTTGGTGCAGTCGAATGGCAGTAAACATCAGTAACACTATTGCAATTCTGCACTTACCATTCTTCTGGATCTTTTATTTTGTTAAAATTAAGAGAATTTTCATCTGGGTGACATAGTGGTTATTACCAGTACCTTGCAGCATTAAAGTCTGAGTTTGAATCCTGTTTTCATTGACTTTTATCCCGTTCGAATTTATTTCTTCATCCTGAAGTTGTGTACAGTAAAGGTGTGAGTTTGAACACCAGCATTCTTACAAGACTGGCTCATTAGTTGTGTCCAATGCTGCCTTGAATCTATGTATAAATAAGTAGGTTCAGACAATTAAAGGAAAAATCTCCTAATAATACTGCGGTAAGGTTTAGGTGTGAAATAATCCAAAATTTTAGAGTGTTTACCACATTAAAATCATCATCAGACTTAAAATACTGTGGAAATGTTAAAGCAAGGTAGTCTTAATATTGTTAAAGAGAGTCTAAAATGAGCATTTAAAGGATAGGTTCAGTATTTTTCCAAGTCTGAGTTATTACTTCACAAACTGGGTATGCATTTGCCATGTTTGCCATATTTTCTAAAGTTAAGTGCTTCCTATAAATTTAAAAACATTTCTTCTCTTGGGTGGGGGTTGAATTCTGTTTTGGTAAGTTGATTGTATGTAATGCTATTTTCTTCCAGTAAAATGATAAAAATAAATAAAGAAATAAAATAAGTAAAACATTTGTTCTGGTGCTTATATTATTGGTTATGGGATATGGAGGAAAGGATTAAAAACTAACCATTTTTCAAGCAAAGACTGTTGAGTATTGATCCATGTCTTGCGATACATGCACATTCTAAAATAGCATTTTTCAACAAAAAAACACCAGTATTATGAGATTCATACATTTTTAAAAAAAAGAACAACACTTAATGATAGCCAGAGGGGTGGTTTCCTCCTGACAGGTGAAATTATAGTAAACCCCTCATGCCACGTGGCTGGTTTTGTTTTGATTCACTTCCATATTTATGTTATATCTCATACAAGCAAACAGAAAATGTTATGTTAAAAAATTGACTTATTTGGTAAGTTTGTATGCTTTTCTTGTGTGCCCCATACCCTCCAGTTTAAAGTGCTAGTGTGGGTAAGGTACAGTATTTTTTAAAATTTATAGAAATCACTTAACTTTAGAACACAATTCCGTGTGGCAAATGCATTAATACTGTGTTTCTGAAGAAATAACTTTGACTTGCAAAATACTGAACATATCCTTTACATATTCCATCCACAAACCCTTAAGTAGACTGCATGTACAACAGATAGATAGATAGATAGATAGATAGATAGATAGATAGATAGATAGATAGATAGATAGATAGATAGATAGATAGATAGATAGAACTTTATTGGTCCCCAGGGGGAAATTTGGCAGTCTGTTTTGTTATTCATCCTTTGTCCATTCCTTAGAAGCTGTGAAAACAGTGTCACTGGTCTTGCTCAGTTCTTCGTTTTGGAATTTCTCTCCTGTGGACATTGTGGTGTCATTTCACCCTACTTTCTCCTGTGGACAGTTATATGCAAATAAAATGTGGGGTGTAGAGTGGAGTGCCATAATAGGGCACAGGTTGCTGCTGCTGTCTCACCTCTCGAAGGGCTGGGCAGTGAATCCTAACCTGGCCATTGTCTGTGTGGAGTTCACACATCGTCTGCATGATTTTTTCTCCAGGTTCTTTCCTCCACACCCCAAACACATATTAACTGGACAGTCTGAAATGGTATAACATGAGTGTTTCTTACGACAGACAGTGGCCTTGTCCACAGTTGGTTCCTTTCAGCGAATTCTTTTGGGATATGCTCACATGCCCCTTATACCTAAAATGCATTACGATGGTTCAGGAAAGTGACAAGTTGGTCTGTTTAAAGTCAGTTCCAAAGTTATAATTGAGTTCATGTAGTCTATGTCCTGAGTTTCTACAACACTGACAAAACCATTAGACAAACAGAGAAAAGCATCTTATTCTTAGAAAAGCCCTAGTGTACAAGGGGGCTTTTACCCTTGTCTCAGCTCCTCCATGGAGGTTCTTTGTTTGTTTCAGTACTTGCAGTGCCGTGTTTGATGAGGGAGGAGTAATCTAAATGCCTGCAAAACTGAGAGGTTATGTAGCCCGTCTGTCTTTTCTGTTGTCTCAGTCTGTCATGTTGTGTCAAAAAAGATTACAGGGCTGTGTTTCTGATTGTTCCTTGGTGTCAATTCTATCAGCATCACAGGATACCTCACAGGAAGAAAAACAAATATTTAAGTCATGGGGGATCTAGTATGAAATTACTTTGTGTATCAATGTTAACCTGCAAATTTATGAAAATGCCTGTGATGTACATGTCCAAAGTTTTGTGAGTACAATGTGAATAAAATATGAAGCATGCATATCAGCAAAAATAACAGAAGGAAATGTATTACTTAAGATGTTATAAAGCTATTCTCAGTTCAACGAAGTCTATGAGGTTTTTTAATTGGATTGCTGTTATTTGTAGAGTGACATGAACAGCCATATGGTGGCACCGTGGTTATAACTGTTGCTTCACAGTCCAGTCACTGCCTGTATGGAATTTGCACATTCTCCCTATGGCTGCTTTGGTTCCATGCAGTGCTCCTGTTTTCCTTCCATATGCCAAAGACATGATGAGTATGCAGTTAGCTGGTGATTCTAGACCGACTGTGTGAGTGAGTGAGCCTCTCAAGGTCTAGTACCTGTCTTGAGCCCAGTGATGCCAGATGGGATGCAGCCTCCTGTGACCCTGATTGGTACACCTATTTTCTGTCTCCAGGACAGCCTGAGTTTTTTAAGGCATGGATCATACAAGTTAACTTAGAGATTTTTAGTCCTACTGCTACTTTCATCCTGCAACATCCCAAAGATTCTTTTTTGCAATAAAATCACTCTCATGATCATGAAACCAACTTAGGATGAAGTACGCTTCATGACAAAGCACAGTATTCATTTGAAAAAGGGCAGATTGTCAGCAGCAGTCTGTAGATGTGATGCAATGTTCAGTTGCGTAATGTGTTTCCCACCATTGCACTACCACCTCATTCAGCCTGTACTGCTGATACAAGGTAGGACGGAGCAATGGATTCACGCCGTTTATGCCAGATTTAGAGACTATTATCTGCGCATTTAATCAGAAATTCAGATTTGTCAGATCAAACCACACTTTTTCATTCTTCAGTTATTTGGTTGTACTGATCAATTGTCCACTGTAGTCTCTTCTTCCTGTTCTTAGATAAAATAAATGGATCCTGGTGAGGTCTTCTATTGATGATGCCCATCCGATGCAAGGTCTGCCTCATTACCCTTCCGCATTCAGTGTCATCTTGCTAAAGCACTGTTATTGTTTTTGGCCTTCCTGTTCGTTAAATTCTCTCATTAATAAGCTTTTTTCACCAACACACAACTGCCATTTGCTGGATGTTTTTTGTTTGTTGCACCATTCTCTGTAAACTGTATGGTGGAAGTAGCGTTCAGAAATCCTAGGTGGGTGTCTGCTTCTGAGAAACTAGAACCAACCCATATGTCATTGGTCAAAGACAAATAGATCTTGTGTCTTTTCCATTTTAAGGTTTGCCCGAACAACAATTCAACCTCTTGACCATGTCTTTATTGTATATTGAAAGAGCTGTAAGGACACAATTACATGTTTGGAATAGCAGGCTGCTTGTGCTGATCAGTAGGTATACCTAATAAAGTGGTCACTGAATGCACATTCATAATAAACATTTGTTATTTGGTTTGGTTGCCAGTGCACAGTAAAACAAATTATGAAGAAAAACAATTGTATTTTATTAAGATATTTAGGAATTTTCTAATTTATATTTTGATACCAGAAAAGTATATTCACATGGTTGTAAATCTGAATGCAGTATTCTGACATTTTAAACCCCTTTGATCTGTTAGCCAATCTGCTAATTAATTAAACATTATCCATATGATGTAGTAAAAAACACAAATGTGTACATGTTTATGAAATTAACATGAAATCAACCATCTGGAGTTACCATATATGACAAGGATAACGTGTTAATTGACCTGCTTAGTGCAAAGAATTTTCCATGAATGGTAACAAGGAGCAACAGAAAATTAAAATGAAGAAAGAATATGACATTTATACAAGTAATCGACAACAAGTATGAGGATAAAAAATAACAAAGTAGAAATAAAAAAATAAGCCAAAACCAAAACACATAAATAGGTGGGATAAATATTACTCAGTCTTTGGTTGGTTGGTTCAGGTGGACTGAATGGACACGCACTGTGCCACCAGTCACATCTTTGTAGATGCCAGCTACAGTTCAAAATGGATGCCAGCATACACAATGGAATTTCATGTGAGGCCTGTAAAGTACAGCTTCTGGCACCTGGTCCTGTGGATTAGGGATTAGGGTGGACTATTGGACCATCTAAAACAAAACTTTTTTTTTTTCAATTCCACTAACTTGGAAAATTTTCTCACATGCAGTAAGTTGGCTATGGGAATGTCATTTCTCAAGAGCCAAAAAACAAATTATATTTATAATGAGGATTAGTGTATAGTTGCACGATGTGAGGAGGAGCAGGATAAAACACGATAAAATGATCCCTATTTATTAGCAGTAATGCTACTAATGGGAAAACAAAGAAGAAATCAAAAAATTACCAGTGAGTCAAGCAGTGGCCAAAACCTCAGGAAATGCAAGACATTTCTTCCGAAGAAAATGTGTTCAGTAGTCCGCTAAACAAAAAGATTCAGTTTCATTTACTCCTTGGTGGTGCTGGGTTAGACAAGCTGTCTTGGCTTCGGGTGCCTGATATTGATTATTAGGCTTGTCCAACTTGTTTGTATGCTCTTTCTCTGCCTGCATTAGCTGCTTCACATATCACAGCGATAACATGAACCAAGGCAGAGGTTCTGTACTGTTTTCAGCAGAGTTGTTTATTATTGTTCTCTATTTGTGCTACAACAGAAACTTGCACACAAGATTTTCCCCTTTAGCATTAGAATTTTGGGTGTGCGGGATATGTAATAAATATAGCAGTTCAACTCTTGCAAGGTAGCACCTAACAGCAAGCCAAGTCTTCAAATGTTTTATCTTTCAATATGGAAAACATTTTCTTGGTTAAACAGTATTTTTGTATTTTGCATTTTCTTCCTTTGGTAAGATTATGAAAGGTTTACAACACTCAAAAATGCCTACTGCACCCCTTGAACTGATGCACACACATCATAAAGTGCTAATAAACCTGCATTTCCAAATTATGGATATTTTGCAGAATGTGATCTCATTGTATAAACTCATGTTTAGTGTACAGTATATTGCTGAATGAAGTACTCTGTAAATAAAATACACTATTTTAAAGACGAACTATAGTGGGAAAACGTCAAAGAGATTTGAACAAAATGACCCAAATGCGACTTTAAGAAAAACCCAAGAGAAACACAAATAAGTTGCTTGCAAGACAATGGTAATGATAAAACAAAAATGAAAATAGTTGAAGCTGCACAGTAGCTCCTAATGTCATTTGAAATGACGTTTTCAATAATAAGGTCAAGTAACTTTTTGTATTATTTTTAAATTCATATGAAAGTGTAGCAAAAGCTTTAACTTGGCAGAATACTGGAATAACATATATTTCATAAGTAAAATGGAGACACCCAACAATGTTAAAGCTACTGTACCTCTCTTATCATGGGAGGATATTCTACATTTACTATTATTTATTTTAATAACAAAAGGGAATATTAGTGATGTGTTATTAATGTTTTAGGAAGTCCAGACCAAGGAAGCAGAAATTAAGTAACTTATACTTAATTTGCTTACAAAGATGGTGTAAAGCACTGAAAGACTTGAATAAAATATTTCTAAGCAAAGGTGCTCCTTATTGCAAGAAAGAATGTGTCATGTCAAATAAAACAAAACAGTAATGTCTTAGAACATTAACATATTTTAAATGCCCTGGTGGTCATAGGATAAGGATGCATACAGGAAGAGTATTTAACTCTTTTAGAAATGGAGTACTAAATTAATCCTGAGAAAATGTTCCAGTAAATACATGTATTTTAATATAGCTAACTTCTGAAATAACAGGGTCAGAATATTCTACACATTTCCAGCTTTAACAAATAGAGACAGGGCAGTGAAGTGGCACATGCTGTTGTCTCACATTCTGTGCTTAATGACTGCATAATGTATGTGGAATTTGCATCTTCTCTTTTTGTCTGCATGGTTGTATAGTTCTACAGTATTACTTGCACATCCCAAATATGTGAGTGTTAGGATGTTTGGCCACTGAAATTGGCCAGTGTGAATGTGATTGTCTTTACTTGGGGCCCTTTCCAGGCTTAGTTCCTGCCTTGTGCCTGGTGCTATTAAACACCCCAACCTGGATGATGCTTGAATGGACAGGTTGCAAATATAAATTGTAAACCATACAGAGACAGTCGGGCGGCACGGTGGCACAGTGGGTAGCGCTGCCTCGCAGTTAGGAGACCCGGGTTCGCTTCCTGGGTCCTCCTTGTGTGGAGTTTGCATGTTCTCCCCGTGTCTGCGTGGGTTTCCTCCGGGTGCTCTGGTTTCCTCCCACAGTCCAAAGACATGCAGGTTAGGTGCATTCGCAATCCTAAATTGTCCCTAGTGTTTGCTTGGTGTGTTTGTGTGTGTGTGTCCTGCATCCTTCCTGGGGTTTGTTTTCTGCCTTGTGCCCTCTTTTGGCTAGGACTGGCTCCAGCAGACCCCCGTGACCATGTAGTTAGGATATAGCAGGTTGGATAATCGATCGATGGATGGATGGACAGAGACAGTCTTTTTTATTACCTTTGCAAACTACAGAATGTATAGTGTGGAATTACCATGACTAAAAAAAGTTTAGGCCAGTAACCAAAAGAAGACTTATGAATTTTGCATGGGTCCAGCCATGCAAATTTCCACATTGGCTGATTTTATAGTTGCCAATGAATTTGACACATACATGTTTAAGATGTGGGATGAAACTGAAATCTTGAAGTTAAACCCAGTTAGTCAGAGCAAGAACAGGCAAAGTCCATACAAACAAAATAACAAACCTACTGTGAGGCGGACATTAGATCACTGTATAAAGGTACGAAAACCTAGTGCATATGATGGAATTGGTATCGGTCTAGAATGCCAAATGGTGAAACAAGAAAGGATCAAATTGTAAAATGATATATAGAGAAATGTAATTCTTGTGTCTTGTGCATGTTTGAGGAAGTTGTTGTTTATTATAATAATTGTATAGTTCTTGAGTTTTCATAAAGGCTAAATGTCCCCCTTTGGGACAAATGTTCTATCTATCTATCTATCTATCTATCTATCTATCTATCTATCTATCTGTCTGTCTGTCTGTCTGTCTGTCTGTCTGTCTGTCTGTCTGTCTGTCTGTCTGTCTGTCTGTCTGTCTGTCTGTCTGTCTATCTATCTATCTATCTATCTAATGCTAGAATAAGCTGCAGGGACTGACATCCCTGATGGATCAAGTGGATTTGAGAATATTACAATGTTAAAATTAAACTACTTTTACAAAATACAATTAGGAGAAAAATAAATCTCATCAAATTGGAGAAAAATAAATCTTTCAAAGTACGAAAAGTCATTTTGATGGCCTTGCATTTAGTGGTGCTATGACTGCGTTGACTAATTTCGAAACACAGGGTTGAGTCTATGTGCACGTGCTTGAAAGCTGTCAGTTCGGTTCAGGATCTGAGCGCTTCCTCCATTAAAATTTTGACATGCCAATGGGTGCTCATGACATGGGAAGATGACACTAAGGTATTATATGGAACAAGAAAAAAGGTGCAGATAACAAAGGCCTAATGTTCACAGGTCAAGAAAGAGAATGCTAATGAGAACCTGTATTCAGTTGCAACATGTCCAGAAGCACTGGCTACACAAGGTAATTGATGTGCACCACATAAAAGTTATCCTTCAGCCAGAAGTTAAAGCTTTCTCACATAGCTGGCTGATCAACCTTATGTTTGAAGACTCTGTAATTAAGCATTTTCGTTTTTATCTTTGTCACAATAAAAGGAAACATGTATACGCTAAATCACAGAATTTTGAAATACAACACAAAGGTGTTGCAAACTTGCTTGCAAAATTTATAGTATGAATGTAGAGGTGGCTAGAATTTATAAACAGTTATACATTAAACATTTACTGCAAAGACCTTCTTTGTCTTTCCATAAATTAATTATCCGTGCTTTCAAAGCATGTAAGTCAATCTCTTGGCTTTGAGGCAAACAAATATTGTGCCTTTCCCTTAGAACTTACTTTACGATGTTTACGAAGCCCCACTAGCTGACCTTCTCTTCTGTTGTACTGCCCTCTCAGGGGTCATAGATCACACTTTTCTCCAGTTAATGTCAGACTGGTGAGTGTATGATAGTGAGTGATGCTGTCACAGAGATAACAAGTCCATGACATATCATTTTTTCATTTCACTTTCCCAACCGTATTCATATAGACAGGTCTTCACTGGGAATATACAGTATGTGACTGAAAAAGAAAACAGCTGCATGGAAGAACTGTGCTAGTTTGTTATTCAGATTGAATCTTTAGTCTAATTAATGTCAGAAACATCTTTGAATGGAGTTAAACGTATTGCCTAGTCCATAGTGCATTGAGTGCCACTGGGGTTCTCCTTTAGTTGTTAATGATTTTGTACATCATTATACAAAGGTTTTTATGTTTTAGGATGTCTGGATCCATGTTGATAGCAATGGGACAGAGTTACAGCAATATAGAATTCTGTTATCGTTTTACATTGTGTTCTATGCTTCTTCTTCTAAAAATATTTACCTAAATATCAATTCTTCTTAGGTTTAATGTTCTTTCTAAAATTCTGTGAAAACTTTTGCATCAGTAGCTTTACCATTCTATTTGTGACTCTCTTGACATTCTTTCAATGTTAGGCTTGTTATTTATGTTGGTTTTTTTTTTTTTTGTTTACCTCTCCAGATACAGTGTCTTGTGATTTGTTTATGGTCATAGCAAACTGCAAACCATTAAAAGAAAACGGAACGTTATTGGGAATCATAAATATTCTTGGGAGGAAAATGTTTTGTACTGTTCCATCTCCTGTCAATATCTCAGCCCATATTATGTGGCTGTGAAGAGCTAAAACTTTCAATGTACGGTTTCAAATGGTTGTTTTGGTATTCTTGGCTTTTAGAATCCTGCATTAGATATTGTCTTCTAGCATTGGTAGTTGTGGGATTTAAATTTGTTATCTTTCTAGAAGGCATATTATTTGAAATTAAATAACAAAAAGGAACAGAAGTAGCCAAAAATCCCAACTTATTGACAAAACATGCAAATCTGACAGGGTGTACACTCAATGAATATGCTGAGCTGTCAAAGTCTATGGGTTCATCCATGGGGTAGTAAGGTGGTAATACATACAATGCTTTCTAAGCAGATCTGCTTCAATTTATTCCTAAAGTTTCATTACAATCTGTTTCTATTCATCCTTGATTTGGGATGGAAAACAGAAGAAAGTAATGTGTCGAGCAGCAAGATTTCTCAAAGAAAACACCATCAAGTCCAAAGAGTATTCAAAGAGGAAGTGGAGGCAGGCGCACCTTTCGCTGCCTCCTTCTACCCATAATGTACATAATAAAGCCAGAGAAAAGCTCTCATGACTGCTCAAACATGGCAAAAGCTATCATTAATTATGTTTTTTCTCAGCTATGCTTCGTTTTTGCTCCTAGGAGACACAATGTCCCAAGAATGTGTTTCTCTTTTACAGTATATATACTGTATATGGAGGCACATTGAGTCTTTACATGTTTTTCAAATGAAACAACTAAAGTTACTAAATGTTGCATGGTAACAATCTGTTCTAAATTAGTAAACAAAACAGAAAAAAACAAAAAATGTAATGCACCAGAAACATGGACTATAGATAGATTTACAGCTAGATAATTTGTAACGTTCTTCAAAAAAAAAAGATGTAGCTGGTGGATGGCAGGTAGTGCATGGGCCCTACTTTGCAGCAAGGGATGTCAGTTGAGTTCTGTAGACAGGAGTACACAGTCGAGGAGTAACATACAAGACTAATGTAAACAGAGTTTATCTTTTTATTTCCTTTTACAATTGCAGCAAGAAAGTAATAGAGGTGACCTTCATATTTTTTCATTAGCCTTATTGTTTTTATGTAAGTCAACAGCCTGCCAAGACACAAATACTGTAGTGTGTGAAACTGCATGTTTGGTGATGTAGTTAAAATGGAAATTGCTAACATTGAAAAGGTCTCCTTAAAATTGCGATTTCAAAGGTGTTATAATAACAAATGGAAAATCAGCAATGTGGCACTTGTTTTTCATTGTGAATGAGAAAGGTGACAAGCTTTCGCTTGGTATGATGGATGCTTAAACATTCAGGCATAAAACATAAGTATGTTGGGGATCTCTTGTTCAAGTGTGAACAGAGTCAGAAGCAGATCAAAACTTTTAGAATACCAAAGTAATGTTTACAAATCAATTCTTAGCACAACTTTAGATCAAAGAGCAGGACAGTGAGGTAGGCGAATCTATTCTGACATGTGTTGTAAAAAGGTGTGCTTAAGAAGCAGAAGGCTATCTGTTTTACTAATGACAATACAATCAAATCATTCAAAATATGATTAGGCTGATCCTGGAAGCAATCTGATAAATCAAATGTGTAAAATTTAACAATAGTGCATAGCGTGTCTAGAGTAATGTGATAGTGTGATGTTTCCATTTGTATGTCGGTTTTTGCCTTCAAGTAAGATTTTTTTTTAATACTTTCAAATTATATTCAAATAGTGACATTCAACCTTACAATGTGTGTCAATAAGACATAAGATGGATTGGCACCCGACTCTAACCTATTAAAATCTGGAACTGGATTAAGCGAGTTTGAGAATGTTATGCAGTGTTACATATTCATCTTTGAGAAACATCTTAAGTCCGAAAGAGAGGATAGGAAGAGGAATAGTCCTTTAGTTTTACACATTCTCTTGGTGTGTACTGGGCAATGCAAACAGAGTTTTCCCTAGTCAGCCTTCCAAGCTAGTCCCTGCTGTATTTAACTTTTGATCTCTTGGTTAAGTTTTTTCTTTGCCACTAAACTTTTGATTAATTTTGTTTCATACTTTTGGAACCACATCACAGTCAACATCACTTCAGTACAGTCAACACTATGGTTTATAAATACTGTAAGCCGTTATAAGTTAAGACGAGGACTTTGAAGTCTGTCTTATATTGAACTCGACTGATCTCCAGTTGAGCAAATAAAAACTGCCGTACTGTCATCATTATCATTGATTCTGCTGTCTGGATGCAATATTTTATGTGATTTGAAACGTAAAAAATATGATTTTGGATATCTGGAAGCAGTGTCTTGAAAAAATTACACTGTATTAGGGGTTTTGAGAATTATTTTAGCTAAAAACAAATTTGGAGAAAAAAATTTAATACAGAATATTTTTCAGTTTCCTTACTCATATAAAATGAGTTTCATTGTCATGTGGTTTTTTTGTGCTGTTGACATATAATGCTACATTGTTTATGCAGGACGTTATTTACTATATTGATACCATACTGCACTATGGGAAGCCCAGACAGGGGGTGAGAAGCTAGATGGTCTGTGTAAAATTGTACCTGCCTTCTTCTAATGACCATGGGCCACAGAGTTTTCTTTATTCTGGAAATTAGAAGTTCTGTTTATAGTTGCCAGTTGGTCTTGGCTTAATACAATTCTACTTTATCATGTACTTATGATCCTTATGAAATAACAATAATAATTACAGTACGTGTCAAAAAATTCAGTACCATTTCAATGAAACCAGCACATTTTTGACACCATTCTGAAGATCCTCTGGATTAATTCAATTCATATCAGTTTATTGTTTTATAACACTGTTCACTGATTGCAGGCACAGTGCGCTGTGTCAAGTTCTCCGGTAAAATGTAAAAACAAACTTTACTAACTTCATAATGAGTACACAAAGACACAAAGTAATTTAAAATTGATTAACTTAAATCGAGCCCAACAGTATCTGTCCATTAATTAACTGTTGAACTATGGAACATTGACAACAGGAGAGAGGAAAACAAAAACTGCAGTCAGCAGCATGCCTGGAGAAAATAAACCTCTGGGGGGTCCAAAGTCAATTATAACAGACAGAGTCAGATGCAGTCAAAGTTCTGGAGACATTGGCCAACTTGCTGTCAACCCCCTCTACTTTGTGTTGGGCAGTCTAATCTGACGACAGAATCTTTCTATCCTTTATCTGAGATGCAGGAGAGCAGCTGGGCAGTAGAGCAGTGGCATCACGTACCACATTAAGATGCCGGGAAGAGAAACAGAATAGAGGAGGGTTTGCAACAGTTCATAATTATCTGAATGCTCATATTTTTTGTACAAATATGCACAGCTAATCAGTAGCTCTCAGTCAGGGTATACTAGATTAACATAGTGAGTCTTCAGCCTGGATTTAAAAGCTGAGACTGAAGAGGCATCTCTTTATATAAGTAGGTAGATCATTCATTTGAGGCCCTGTAACTAAGGGTTCAACCTCCCATTGTTATTTTACTAATCCTTGGAATCTTTAGTATTCTGGCATCTTGATATCTTAATGTGCACTCTGTTTTGTAAGTAATAATAAGTTTGGATATGTAAGCAGGCCCTTGGCCATTTAAGGCTTTGTATGTAAGAAGGAGGATTTTGTAATGATTCTTGTGGCAACATTTTAGATTAACTGAAAGCTGCCTAAAGAACAATTTGAACAGCCAGTAGATAATGCATTGCAGTGGTCAATCCTTCTAGAAAGAGATGCATGAAATCATTTGTCAGTATCCTGCATATTTAGAAAATGTCCTAATTTTCAACATTTTTCTGATGGAAAAAAAGATGTTTTGTATAGTTTTGTAATGTGTCTTTTAAAGGGCCTGCTAATGTCCAAGTTAATGCCAAAACGGTGTGCTGATTCAGTAAAACTAATCATATTCCAGCTTAGTTAAAGAGTGACACAATGTTGTCGAGGTCTTCATAATGTCCCCTGATGACTACAATTTGTTTTTTTTCCTGTATTCTAGGACAAATAGTTCTCATGAATGCACTCCTTTAATTTACTGACACAATTAATTAAATAATCAACATGGTGGTGCAATGGTAGCACTGCAGCCTCGCTGTTAGAAGACCAGGGTCCTCCCTGTGTAGAGTCTGCATGTTCTCCCCATCTATGTGTGTAACCCCCAGGTGCTCCAGTTTTCTCCCACTATTTGGAGACTTGCAGGTTAGGAGAGTTGGTGAAGCAAAATTGACCCTAGTATGTGTCTGGAGTGTGGGTGTCTGTGTGTTCGCCCTGCAATAGACTGGCACCCTGTCCCGGGTTTGTTCCTGCCTTGTGCCCTTTGCCAGCTGGGAAAGTCTTCAAACACATCCTGGTCTGGATTAAGTGGGTTAGAAATTGACATGACAATTAATTAAATACAACATCAGAGAAATGTCATTTGGTCCAAAGGGGAGGTATAGATGAGTATAGCTTACATACTAGTGACAATTCATGTAAAAAGAAGAGAAGGGATATAAGAGAAGAACATGAAAAAACTGGAGAGATTTTTATTTAGGACATCAAAACCAAACATAAGGCAAAAACCAAAGCCAAAAAGTGAGAAGCTGAGCATCAAAAACCAACGATTCACAAAACAGTTTCAAGGAGATGAGGTTTTAGAGTTTATCCAACAATCTAGGATGACAATGGTAATTTAGAGATCAGCTTTAACAATGTGACACAACCATTGAAGGCACAGTTCCAGCAATACGGCATGACATCATTATTATAAAATAATACCACATATGAAAAAACAGATGGCACTGCAGTAAAATATAAATCATTTGTTAAATTTGTTTCAGAGAGAGTTTTTAATTTCAGATCTAGATTCTGCATGTTTAAAGAATCTCAAAACAACTTACAGACATATACTTGAAAATGTTTATAAGAAGAAGTAAAATTTTAAAATAAGTTGAATCATAACACTGGACTCTGGGGTGCCCTATTCCAATATTTGCTGCCATTTCTGTGATTATCACATGCTGATCCTTACTGACTGTGGTTGGCTGCCACCCTGCCCGGGGTTTGTTTCCTGCCTTGTGCCCTGTGTTGGCTGAGATTGGCTCCAGCAGACCTCCGTGACCCTGTAGTTAGGATATAATGGGTTAGCTAATGGATGGATGGATGGATCCTTACTGATTTTTTTCATTATCACTCATAGTAGCTGCAGTTTGCGAGTGACCACAATGGAGCGAGTTAATAAAGTCTAGGTTCCCTGATTTTAAAGCGCTTTGCCCACCATCTGACATTGGTTGTGCCCATGCAGGCATCTACATTGTTATCTCCATACTCGTCACTGTGGTTTCTTCCTTCAGAAGGCATATAGTCTCCCTAGTGAAATTCTAGTCATAATGAAGTGTTCTTGTTAGCAATTTATTTCCAGTGAACCGTGAACACTTGAGGCCTGTAGAGTCAGGTTTATTCATGCAAGAGCTGATAAATGGAACTACTAGTTTGTGACAGTAAGAATTTCAGTATTGTTATTAATTGTTTGGTTATTACAATATCTTTGTGTAATTTTGCTCACCACTCACATTATATATGTATGCACATAACCTGAAACCGGATTAACTCCGAAATTCTAAACAAATGTGCTTCAGCTTTATTTTCTGTGAGTACCAAATAGAACAGTATCATGGCTAGTGTCTTCACTTTCAGTTACAAATACAGCATATACCAGCGTTTCTCAACCTTTAAGTATTTGCGACCTGAGTT
Organism: Polypterus senegalus; assembly: GCF_016835505.1. NCBI lineage: Eukaryota > Metazoa > Chordata > Cladistia > Polypteriformes > Polypteridae > Polypterus > Polypterus senegalus. The sequence continues at coordinate 1,017,492 of NC_053161.1, forward strand.
TTCATAACAGTTTTAATCGCGCCCCCCCCTAACGTTTTTTTGAAAGGAGCCCACTAATACCAATTTGTTCTTTTTTAGTTAATGATATATCATAGATGCATATTTTATTATACCTACATAACTCTCTATTTATTTTTCTAGTATCAGAATGTAGTTTAAGTTAATTTGTTTTGGTTTCAATAGATGTATTTTTCATATTTTCGATTCTTTTTTTGTTTTTTTCACATCTTTGCGCCCCCCTTTTTGTTACTTCGCACCCCCCTAGTGAGGCCCGCCCCACAGTTTGAGAACCACTGGCATATACACTTAAAGGATACTGGTCTGAAAATTGAATTGGTGAACAGTTCGTACTCTGAGATATTGTAAGAAATGTATAGAAATGTTCTTACTACACTCACTTCCTATGATATTCACTTTGTAAATTAATGGATAACACTCACCTTTCCAGTGTTAGATACTTCAAGCCCAGTTTAATTTACTAATAATAAAAAGATTCAGTACAACTCATGCCTTTTTAATTGGCCTCCATCTCATGTACTGAGTGCTGGCTTAAAACAATTTATTAAACAATATCAAGTATAACAGTTCATTAATGAGGCTGCATTTTAATGTTCTTGAATTCTAACTTCTTTCCTGTCTTGTAGCAGTTAATGCTAGGATAGACGCCTGATCCCTGTGACCCTATACTGGAAAAGGTAGCTTTCAATTTTCAGCAAAAAATGTGAAGGCCACTAAATTAGTGTAAGTGCAGATGTGTGTGTATGAGTGTGTCACATGACAATGTGCCTTTTGTCCAGTGCTATCAGGATAGTCCCTGCTTCCTTGTCCCTTGTATAGAAAACTGGTGGACAGAAAGCGTTATAAGGCAGAAACTCGGAATTTGATAAATATTCAACTCTTATCAAAATGTGTAAATGTTAAAAGTGGAGATGCCCTTTTACAGTTAAAAAACAGATGCCTTTATTTCTCAAAGCATTACAGTAATTTTCTTTCTTTCACAATTTGTAAACTTTGATTTTCAGTATCTTTGCAAAGACACGAGAGCTTCATTTGCCTTTAAGTACTTAGAAGTGACAATGCACCACCTGAACCCATTGTTTTTCTTTCTTTTCTTTTTTATTTTATTCTCCTAGCACGTTGTTATGCAGTCTTATCCCTGTGTTAAGGGTCATTGTTGTGGTAGATAAGCATCAGATGCAAACAAATACTCCACCCACAAATATAGTCTTTACTGGTTTGTAAATGGCAGTAACTCACAAGGTCAGAAGTTCAAAGTGTCAGGATACTATAATCCAGATGGCTGTATATGGGAAAAGAAACCTGAACAGAAACAGCATATTGCATAATGTTGTTGAAATATTTTTGAGCATGTTCAAACCTTCCAGGTCAAAGCTAAAATCTTATTTCAAGCCAGTTTGTTCTTGTTACCTTGAATTCTTTGTAAGTAATTATAAAAAGTCTATGTGTGTGCCTAGTTATTTCACAGTGTGCAACACCAATAATGCATTTGTACCCCTATCCCTCCATTTGTTAAACTACTTTTTCCATTTTCTCGATCACAGGAGGCCCAACTTTATCTTAGCAACATTAAACAGAAACACATCCAACATGGAATAGGATGCTAGTGCATTGCAGGGCACACTAGCACATTTTTAGCAGGCTTATTCTAAGTTGACATGCAGCCTAAGAGCATGTTATAAAGCTGTCCACACATGGACAATCCACTTGGAAATCTAACTGTACTTCAGTGTCCATTAAGCAGCAACCCCACCACAAGGGTATGATATCTTTTTCATTGAAAATTAAAAAATAATCATGCCTACAGTTTTTTTTTTTGTTTATAAAAATACATGAACTTCTTAAATCTCATTAATCCAGTTTAGAGTCATGAGTGGACATGGCCTATTCCAGCATCAGGTGCAAGTCAGGATGCTGCCCTCAAACATCATAAGGCTTCCTCACCAACAAAGACCAAATTTAGATCACTGTTTAATGTAACATGTACATTTTTATCATATGTGAGAGGAAATGCAGAGTACCTGAAGAAAAATCCATACCTACACAGAGGAGCATAGAATTTGAAGCAAGGATTCTGGATTAGTGAGACACTGTGCAACAGTTTCATAAATAACCTCATTATAGCTCCTTAGTGTTTGGTTGACTCATTATCATCTTCTTTGTTGAGAAGCACAGGACTGAATTACAGCCATAGGTCCAAAGGTATGTGGACACCCCTCTAAAGTATTGACTTTTAAGTGTTTCAGGCCCACCCATTATTCAGGTGCATAAAATCAGAGCACAAAGCCATGCAATCTCCATTGAAAAAACACTGGCAGTAGAATGCGTCGTACTGAAGAGCTCAGTGACTTTAAACATGGCACTGGCATAAGATGCCATCTTTATTACAAGTCAGTACATGAAACTTCTGCTCTGCTATATCTGCCTGGGTCTGCTGTTATTGTAAAGTCAAAGCATCCAGGGGAAACAGCAACACAACCACAAAGTGATAAACCACACAAACTTGCAATAGAGTTCCAAACTACCTCACCACAAGAACTGTGCATCTGCAGCTTCATTAAGTGGGTTTCAATGGCCGAGCAGCTACACACAAGGCTAAAATCACTATGGGCAATGCCAAGCATCAGGCCGAGTGGTGTAGAGTATACCACCATTGGACTCTGCAGCAGTGGAAATGTGTTATCTGGAGTGATGAATCACACTTCTCTATTCGGCAGTGTGATGGGCAAATCTAAGTATGGCAGCTGCCAGGAGAACCTGCCTATTATAAAGTTTGGTGGAGGGGGAATAATGGTCTGGGGCTGTTTGACAGTGTTTAGACTAGGCCCCTTGGTTCCAGTGAGGGATACTGTTAATGCTATAACACACAAAGACATTTTAGACAACTATGTGCTTCCAACTTTATGGCAGCAGTTTGGGGAAGGCCATTTTATGTTCCAGCAGGGCTGTGCTCCAGTGCACAAAGCCAGGCCCATAAGGATATGGAGGAACTTGCAGAGAGCTCTGATCTCAGCCCTATTGGAATGAACTGGAACACTGTCTCCTTGTCCAAAATAAGTACTTGGCCTTACAAATGCTGTTTTGCCTGAAACTCCAATGGACACACTCTAGAATCTTATAGAAAGTCCCCTAAGTGGCTGTTAGAACTGAAAATGGGGGCCATCTCCATATTAGGATGGGACGTCCAACAAGCTCACATAGATGTGATGGTCAGGTATGCACAGACCTTTGGTAATTTAATGTACTTTGCTCAGATAATGGAGTCATAATTTTTCACATAGCAGATACATCTATTTGACTTTGATTAAAATACTTAAAAAAAAGCTAAGTAAAAGTACAGTATGAACTTATAAACTGGATGGCAGGGGAAAGACCTGATAGTGCTTATTGTTATGTTCTCATTCATGATGTTGACAGTGCACAATCAATAGAAATGTGAGTTTTAGTGCCATGTAACACACTTAAATATATCTGAATGCAAACCTTTCACGTTGTGTGGTAGATTGTATTTTAACACTGTGTTTATACGAGCTGCTTTCCTTGATTTGTTGTAAGCTTATTAAGCATGGAAACATTGTGTCGTCAGGGTAGAAAATATTCAAGAGGAAGTAGGAAACAGGGCTGATATTATCACTGTTGGGTATGGTACTTTGGTACTCTGACTTGATTGGATGGAAGAAAGAGACTGCACTAAAGTCTGTGTCACATTTCACAACCCTTTCAGCAATTTTCAGTTGTAGCTTTCATTTACACAGTCTTAGAGAGATGATTGTACAGTCGTGTAATGTGACATACCCAGCTACTCACTCCAACTAGTCAGTGACTCGCTCCTTCAGGTTTAGTTTTGTCTTTAGTCATAGGGGTGGTCTTTGTGTGCATAACAGCTGACAACTGATCAATGTTCATCTGGAAATGCAATGAATTTAATGTAGCAATGAAGAATAAGGAATGCAGGTGTTTTTTTACCTCGCGAACAGAAGAGAAGCTAGTCCCTCTGTTGTCCTGTGTTTTACATACCACAATAGAAAAGGAAAAAAAGATAAAAAAAGTGACTTAACTCTCCATAGCTGTTAACTCTTTGTAAAGCACCGGCTCAGTAATGCCACACGCTATTGGCTGTCAAAAAAAAAAAAGGGGAAACACAACTGCACTGGAAGATCAGCTCTCAGTCAATAAATGTGACATGGGCAGTGATTTTCAGTTGTTCAAATCAGCGTGGTCCAGCGATGTGATCAGCAACTGCAGTTGGCAAATCTGACGATGCCCCTTGACCAGAAGTTGCGTGATGTGACATCAGCTTAAGTGGTCGTGTTCACATTAAAACTACAAATAAATATGATATTTGGCAACCTTGAGTGAACAAAATGACATATACATTATAGTAGAAAGTTAATAAGTATGTATGTCCTGGCGAAGTTTTGTGTGGTATAATAAGTGCATCCCAGACTGGATACAAAATTTTACATGATTAGCCTTAAGAATGAATGAGCAGGGCCTTTCCAAGGTGGAAGGAGGTGTTGGGGATGGCTGCTTGAGCTCCAATATTAGTTAAAATTAAGGAAATAATGCATTGCACTTTACTGAAAAATAAACATAAGATTTAAAAAGGGTTGTAACCTGGGATGTTCTTTTTATGCTCTTTTCCATGTAAAGCTGGTTAAACCATTTTTTTAAATGGCAATTCATTTCCATCACATACATGTCAAGATGATGGTTTAAATTTTTTTTTTTTACCAAAAGTATGACTTTGTAAGAGGCTACTGAGGAATTAGTTTTTCTATTTGTGTCACCTTGAGGAGACAGTACTGAGACTGAATGAAAATGTTCATTACAAAAGCTTTTCATCTGTACGTGTGGTGTTTGGCTTCATTTAGAGCAACCAATCATCATCTTTACATGAAATATGTCTCGGCTCTAAGAAGATGGCTTGTAAAGGCATTAAATCAATGCCATGTGGAGAAATAGTAAGCTGGAGGCTAGAATAAGAATGTTCCGCTATTATCAAGCATTTTCTGCCAGCCCGATTTTCAATAAAATTGAGGGCTGTCTGAAAAAAAAAAAGTAAAACATTGGCAACCCAACTCGTTCTACTAAAAGGAGACAAAATTCTTGTGATCAGGAAGTAAATCATTGAGAGTCTGATACCAATTCACACTTCCCTTTCTTTAATCTTTGTAGTTACAGACCCCTGGTGCTGCTTCACACAGCCTCGCTCAGTCAAATAAACCATAACCCACATGGCTACGGCAGCTCCTGAGATTACAGGGTTAGGTTGCTGTCAATAATCCAGGCTAATCATGCTAGGACTTTGATGGCTCATCTAATAGCTGTTTCTGAAGTGGTTCTCGTGGTTAGCAGATCTGGGACACTTTGGTGATAATGGACCTCAAGGAAATTGAGCAAACAGAATAGCAGTCCATCTCTGAACACACAACTGTGATCTCTGTGATGCTGAAACAACGTACTGGAGAATATGCTTTGTTTGCCTTGTAACTGTTACTTTGAACAAGGAGAAGGCGTCAAAATGACATGACTTAGGGCTGTTCACTTGGGTTCTGTTATAGCAGCACTCAAAACTTAATGCACAATTGCACTATACAATACTAATAAAAACAATTTTATACTGCATTTTCATTCAAATAGGTGCCAGAATGCTTGTACAGCCCCAGCAGATTAGCTGAAGACACAATGATTATATTTTGTAATGCAAGCTGCAGCCATTATAAAAATCAGACATGTCTTGATCTCTCCTTACAGTATAACTGTACAGAACAGAAACCAAACTGAGAAGACATGGAAGGCTTTTTAACAGTGAGTTAGCATTAATAATAGGGAGCTAAATATTGAAGAAACAAGTGCTTAAGGTCTTTCATGGTGGAAATGCAGAAGCTTTGGGATACAGTATGTATCTTGTCACTGCTGTGTTCATGCGCCTGATCATGCAAAAGTGGTGATGGGCCTGGAGCAACTATAAGAAATCTAGTGAGAGGCTTACAAGGTGCAGACGAGGGCTGCTTGTCTGTGGGTAAAACACCCTGCATTGGTGGGGTGGTTCATTTCAGTATTGCACCCTGTGTGCTTCTCCTGTTAATGCCATTCTTCTACCGCAAATAAAAATAGCAAACTCCTCACTGTTATTCCAGGATTCAGGATGGTCTACCACATGCAGCAAATAAACATGAAAAAGAAGTTCTAAATTTAGACCTTTGATTATCCACCCATTTTTCCCTTTTATCAAAATGGATGTAATGACAGAAATGTGCGGGCTTGTCAATAAACATGAAAAAGAAGGGCGAACAGAGAAATCCCAAAATATGTTAAAAGGCAGGAAAATGTTATCATGAACAGGGTCCAGATCTTTTAAATTCATCTTGAGATATTCAAATTCAGTATTTATGTAATTATTAACATTGTACATTTCAAATAATACCACTTGTAAAAAAAAAACCATTTCCTTAGTCTATATTCAACTAAATTCTTAGAGTCTTTGATGGATTGAATATCTAACTCAGTGAACTCCATTATCTTGATCTTAATGCACTTTCATTTCATTCAGTTGTATTTATTTAAATGTTGCCCATACTGACAATTCCAATAGAGGTGACGGTTTAGTAGTTTATTACATGCAATCCACATTATAGGTGGGATTACGTGAGGGGGAAGGGGACCATTTCCCCACCCAAACAGGAGTTATTTGTGCATGTTGTAAATAGGAGTGGTGAGTTGGGGCAATCAGTGATTTTGCCGCCCCCTGCATACCTGCTTCTGATTGCCTCTTACTGTGTACATATTTTGCTTCTGTCTTAAAAAAATATCTTTACATTGATGGATGATTACCAGTCCTGCCAATCTTTGCAATTGAGTGAATTTTCTATGAAACATCTCCAAAGTTCCATTGTGATGCGAAGGACGCATGTGGCCCACCGGTATATTAGTATTCCCCCTAAAGCTCAAAGCTTTCATCTCTTATATGTAATGAAAAGTGAAGCATTGCATCCACAATGGCTACCATGATACAACACCCTAATATCACTTACATGTGGAACATAAGTCCCACTTACGATCAGTAGGGTTTGAGAAGTAATTGATGTTTGATTTAGCACTTCATCAATAAATCTTATGCTGGTAAGCATTACATTAAAAATATATCCTCCTTCAGCACTTCATTATGGATTTGGGATGGGAAAGTGGAACAGTTTTGCCCACACTACTATGTTTGCATTTAAAAATGCAGTCATTAGTCTCCATTGTTGACTTTCGTCCACACAACCCCAGAATTTTTAACCCCTGAAAGCTGAAACTATATGCTTCTGAAAATGCTGACTTGGTGTTGCAGTGTGTATAAGTAAAAGTGTAGACTTTTAAAATGCAGTCTCTAATTTGTTTGAGCTTATTATGAAGCTCTTCCCTGACTGTATGCTGCTCATTACAAAATCTCATTCCCTGAGTGGCCACTCTTCGCGGAAGAAAATCATATTTCCACATAGCGAACATAGAACAGTTGCTTTTCATTTCACTTGTTGTGTTGCTTACTTGTCTAAACTGTGTTTTACAAAGCTTGAAAGCTTCACAATTGTGCAAAAGGCTAATAATTTACTTGTGATAAATCCCCCGATGGGTAGCATAACTATCGACGCGAGTGGCAGCCTTTCCGGCAACTCCTTGTACGACTTAATCTTTCTACCTTTTTCTCTATTTCACTGATCACTTCTACCACTAACTTTTATGTGGACTCGTTCCCTGGACACTTTTTACTACTTTTTACTACTCTTCCCCCTACTATGCAACTCTTCAGTTCCACCTTAGGGGGGTAAACGTTAACATTATACAAAGTTATTGTCTGATATACCTGCATTTTTATCACTTTTTAATTTAATATTGTTTTTTATCAGTATGCTGCTGCTGGAGTATGTGAATTTCCCATTGGGATTAATAAAGTATCTATCTATCTATCTATCTATCTATCTATCTATCTATCTATCTATCTATCTATCTATCTATCTATCTATCTATCTATCTATCTATCTATCTATCTCTTTAAGAAGTTCTCTGCTGATGTGAACATGCACAGTGTGGACGAATGTCTATGTTACTTTAGTGTTTATGGTGAGAGTGTACTTTCCTAAATGAAAGTAGGAAATGTCATTATATGGTCTGAAAATGCTAGTGTGGTTGGAGATTGTTTTCATTTAAATGAAAACGTAGTAGTGTATAAGTAGCTTTGGAAGCATGGATTACTTAAACTTTGCTTACAATGATTAATGAATCCATTCAAGTTAGAAATCTGTAGTGTGTACAGGCATGCTGACTTTTTCTTAGTTTGGTTTCAGTTAATGAGAGGATGCCTTTTGCTTACAAGATTATATTTGTTAAAAAAGCCAGTCAAAAATAAATCAACTCATGTTAATAATGGCCCTGCGGTGGGCTGATGCCCTGCCCAGGGTTTATTTACTGCCTTGCGCCCTGTGTTGGCTGGGATTGGCTCCAGCAGTCCCCCGTAGTTAGGATATAGCGGGTTGGATAATGGATGGATGTTAATAATGGAAATCATCCAATTTTGATCTCTAATCATAAATAATTGCTGTATTGTTTTTTAAAGTATTCATTTATTCATTATTTGAGGCTGTTGTAGCAGTGAAGGTCCAATCCCAGCAGCTTTACCAGCTATGCTGGAGCCAGTCTTAGATATTATGCCAGTCCATCACCGGACACCTCCATTTGTACATATTCTATTTAACCAGAAAGGGACCAACTTGGCGTCACCCATTAACTTAACTAGCTGTCAAATAAAACCGTGATTAATTGATCGATCTAAGGCTAGGCAGTGAGTGGATGCCAGCCCAGGTGCTGGTGAGACACCATTAAGCCCAGTGAGCAAAGCAATAATAAAGTAGGGGGTGGGGTGAGGTGGTGGGGGATCTGTCCGGAGGGTGCTGCTTCTGCTGTAAACAAACCCCAGGATGTTGTTCTTTAATTAGATGCCATTGCAAGCTGAGACCTCTGTCAGAAGCACTGGTGCGGTGAAAGAAAGGATGGTGTGGTATGTTAATAGATCCCTGTTGTAAAGAACAAAGAACACTCTGGCATTTATTGTTTCTACAGCCTTGCTGGCAGGATTCAGGTAGGGCAGCATTACTGGGTGTCAAAAGAGAAATACACAAGCCTGCACAAAGGTTTTTGTTCCAAGTGGCTGATGCAGAAATTGCGGCCTTCATTTTACTAATCAGGAAAACAGACTCTCTTCTGGGCCAGTTGTAAAAAGTGCATCATGTTGTTTTGTCAAGTTTTTTTTTTTTTATGTGATAAACAATTTACTGGTAGGGCCTCACATTTGTTTAGACAGTCACTCATTTAGAAGCCTTATAGGCAACAGACTGAAGGAAGATGTAGAAGACAGGTCTGTGGACCCCACTTGACGGTTTCAGAGATGGCCTTCCGACCCTAATCAGTGGGGATACTGTGCGGTCGCTGAGCAGATTCTTAATCAGAGGTTGGCTCCTGCTGTTCGTTGTAATCATGTTTCCATTTTCTGCAGTTAGAATGGTTGATTATAAATTATGAAAACTTGGATCACTGAAAATTAATCACTTAAAGATTAGTCTATTTTCTGATGCCACTTTTTCCATTATATTGTAGCAAAGGGGTAGAACCTGTTTCGAAAATACTGGGTTCAGTCCTGGCAAGAACTCTAAAAATACCCACCAGTGCTACAGCAGTCAACTGAACTGGGATCTGAGTGTTGATTATATTCTACACTCGTAATCAATAAAGTTCAATTTATTTTCAGAATAGCACACTTTCCATTGAGGCTGCTACAGAGCTGCTTTCAAGTCTGATACACATAGCTTAACTTTAATCAATATATGATATAATTAATGAATTATGTACTTTTCAGAAGACAATAGTAAAAAAAATATAGCGCCTTTTAGAGTAACCTATAATGGGAATATTTTTATTTATTTATGCATTTTCAGGGCATTGAAGCCAATCCTGGCAGCCACAGGTTCAAGGAAAAAGAATGCAGAATAGACAATAAGACAAAATGATACAAATGAAAAGAACTGCTGCACAGGGCTCACTTTTGGTTGAATAACAAGATAGAAACTGTTTCTTGGAATTACCCTAATATATTAAAAGAAATATGTAATGACAGTTGTAGTGGCCACAAGGGCACATTCAGAGGTCTGTCATTGAAACAACTAGAAATCCATCTTGGTTTCTGCTGCCACCTATTTGACAGTCTCATCTGCTTACATGAGGAGTAGACTTTGTGCACTATGGGAAGAATAAAAATGATGGCATAAGCTTTTAAGTGGCTTATCTTCTTAGGGCAGAGGGAAGTTCTTTTATTAAGGATAAAAAGAGTCTAACAGAATGAAGGGGCATCTTAAGTAAAGTAGCACCTGCTCCATGTCTGCGTACCTCTGGGCCAATGTTTTGGTGGTCTGTTTGCAGTCCAGTGAGAGACTCTTGCTTCAGATTCTTCCTGTTTTAAAGTTGTCATTTGAAATGCACTGCAGCCGACAAGGTGATGCTGTACACCGCTTCCTTCCTCCATAATTCTTGAGTATTTAAAACATTTCTTTTCTGTCTGGGTTGGTATTGAAAGTTTTGTCCTCTGAAATGCATGCATGCTGTTGTTGGAAATATGTATAATGGCTGTTCAAACGGCTCAATGGGACACCTCTCCTGGGATTACAATTAGTTTCATCTACGCTGAATGAAGAGACACTGGGGAGGAGGAGCAGGCCAGTTAAGCTGTCTGCCGCTGATTTACATTCTATTTTCTTGAATGTTTACAGTTTTGAGTTTTTTCTCCCGCTGATGATACGGTTTGACTCAAAGGTCAGCGATGGGGGTGGAGTTGGACTGGTTGGCAGGTATGGAGTAAGCAGAACTAGAAAGCACAGGACTTCAATTTCTGTTTCTTACTGTCCAGAAGGGGTCAGTCTTGTTTTATGAATCTGTTTATTTCTTTCTTAGAGGAATGGAGTATTTACCCACAAATATTCCATCTAAGCAACTTACAGCAGAGAGTCAGGCACACAGGTTTTCTTAATAGACAACAGTTCCTACTATATTATATTATGTTGTTTCTGTTTTGTGGTGAAAAAAACGTAGATCTAAGGGCTAAAACACAATAACATAATTGTAAACATTAATGTAAGCAGCATGGTGGGGCAGTGGTCAGTGATGCCGCCACCCTTTTCTGAGGCCTTGATTTCAGTTCCCTGCTTGATCGCAGTGTGTGTGCTGTTTGCAAGTTCTCGCTATCCCCAGAAAAAATGATGTTCAGTCCGCGTCAGGTGTGTGAATAAGTGTGCCCTCCTGCACAGAGCTGCTTTCCAACAATGCTATCGCCATGACCCTGAACTGGATTGCGAGGGTTTAGTAATGGGTAGATGGATAATTGTCGTACAATGGCGGGCCATTCAGACCTTCAAATAGCAGACGGCTTCTGCTGCTAGACTGGGACATCTGGCCTCTTTCCTCATCAGAACTTCTTTTCTGATTGTTCAGCAGAAAGAATGCATTTCCATCCCCCTTTCAGACACATCCCAGATTAGTCCTGGTGCTCATTTCCTAAACATCTTGCGGTATTTTTAAGCAACTCAATCAGTCACTTTATTTTATAGGGCTGCTTTCATGGTGACCTCTGTCACCTAGTGCCCGACAGGAAACAATAAATTGCAGCAGAGTAAATTTTACAACAGAAATGTAAATCTAAATTTAGCATTGCCAGATGGGTTGTGTCAATAGCTGAAGTGTGAAATAATAAAAGCAGGTCCAGCATTGTGTAAGAAATTATCATTAACAAATGAAATGATTATTAAAAGTAAATAATTAAGACAGCACTGTTAATAGCTGACTATTACATAACTGTTTCTTGTAACAGTGTATTCTTTTGCTGTTGATTAACATTTTGCACGTTAATATGTTCAAAAATACGTTTGTAATTCTTTGTATTGGGCTGAACTGGTTGATAGGGTTGGAGAATGGAAGGATACACTATGGGGTATAGCGTGACAGGAGTGCGCCCCCTGCTGTCTCCACACACCAGCAGTAATGCAAAATAAATCCAAAGTGTATCGAAAGAATTGTTTATTTAAACTGAGAAATGCACAAGGGAAATAATCACAGGGACATTACCAAGAAATGCACGAAACAAGTAGCATATGCTGCTCCATTGGGCTTTCCTAACCAGATTGACAGCCCCGGGCTGTTGGCTAGTGTGATTTCTAAACTCAAGCCTGTCACCAGAAAGCTTTCACACAACACACCTTTCAACTCAAGACTGCTGAAGGTGGCCTTTCAGTCATCTTGGGGATCAAGTGTGCTGTTTCCACCTAAAGTCTAGTGCCCCCTGGGGGACCACACTGTGTGCCCTGAGCAGCATTATTATGGCACACGTGTGCAGGCATTCTGGGTTGCATATTAGGGGCTCGTTTCTTTACAGTAGGATAATCGTGCTGCCCCCTGATTCAATGTGTTGTCTTGTATAGCACTATCTACTGAGTGTGGACTTAGAGTGCTGTAAAAAGTTCACAGGTAAAATATAATTATTAAGTACATAACAGACATTTTAACAGAAAATGACGCTATGTGCAGTATGCAATGCTATTGACAGGCATATTGTAACTTATAAATACGTTCAATTCTACGCACTTTACACCTAGTAAATACATACACTTTGTTAACCTACTTAATGAGAATTCATTGTTTTATGTGTATTTGTAATGTTTTAGCATATGTAAGACTATGAGCATGCTTGTTATTTGTACTGTATATTTTGTGTGTTTTTATATGCTGCTATAACCCTACAAATTTCCTTTAGGATTAGTAAAGTTCTATCTATCTATCTATCTATCTATCTATCTATCTATCTATCTATCTATCTATCTATCTATCTATCTATCTATCTATCTATCTATCTATCTATCTATCTATCTATTAGTTCCAAATGGATTAACATAAATGGAACCTAAAAGTATCCATCCCGTAACATTATCATTGAACTAAGGTTAAGGCCTCACCCTTTAGTGATGAGTTTTGTTGTCCTCTAGTGTCCTCAGGGGAATATTGCAGTCTACCTCCCAGGATGGCACAACCTCCATCTCTATCCCTCTCTCACCACCTGGATTTTCCACAGAGGTTTTCATTCCATTTAATGACATGGCCCACTATGCAGAGTTGCATGCAGGTGAACTCTGTTATTACAGTCTCTTTTGTTTCTGAACTCCTTGATGGGCCTTTTCCCTAATCCTTATCTATTCTAGAGGTAGTTCTCTGTTCTTGTCACGGTCAGTATGGCAATAAAACAACTGAAAATGACAACTGAAGAGCAGTTCATCAGCACTGAATGGTTGTTGTTGGTCAGGATTCCCATGTGATAGTTGGTCAATTAATATCTTCTCCCTCATGCCAACTGCTCCCTGTCACTCAGTCTCAGAAGATTCGAGTTTTAATGTTTACATTGTCAGGACTTTTTTTAAATTCAACTGAGCTGAGAAAATGAACATAAATAGTGGATGAATGGTGATATAGTTTGTTAGTTTTATAAAAAAAAAATAATTAAGGCTTTAATTTGAGCAATGACTATAAATTCCCATCAATAAATTACTAGAGGAATTCATTGTGAAACTGTGAAGTTTTGCGTAACAATTGTTTTCTTTCCTTTTTTATTTACTCTGCACAGGTGCCAGAACTGTGTGAACTTAAGTAACATTAAATAGACAAGACTCAGTTGTTTTAGTTTATAGTATGCAAGGTCAGCTATTACAAATCACACAGTATTTATTATCTTGTGTAGGCAGTCTAATCAGACACAGTAGGGCAACATAGCAGTTCTATGGTTAGTGTTGCTGCCCCATAGATCTGTCATCCTGGGTTTGAATCCCACTTCCAGCTGCCATTTGAGTGGAGTCAGCATGTTCTCCCCATGTGTGAGTTTTCAGTGGATGCTCTAGTTTTCCTCCCACATATGCATATTAGGTTGATTTGAACATCTAATTGTTCCCTTGTGAGAGTGAGTAGGACCTGTGATGGGCTGGACACCCCATTCAAGGCTGCTTTGTGCCTGATGCTGCGAGAATACACGCTGGCTCTGTTTGAGGTGCTGTTTAAGTAAACAGACTTGGTTACACACTGGGATCCTTAATTTCTTTTGTTTTACAGAAACTGGAAACTTTCTTAAAGAGCTATGCAGACTTTTACAGACATTATAGATGTAATAACAAATGTTTGAATTTTTTGTCTATGGAAATCACTTAGAATGTTAAATGAGTTTAGACTGTCAAATTAGGGTTAGCAATTGTATTGTCTTAACAGCTAAGGTATGATTTTCAAGTATACTCCTTTTTCAGTTATAGATCAATAAAGACATGTGCCATGCATATTAACAAGGCAGGAGAAGACCCAAGAATAGTTGTGGGGTCCTTCTAATCACAGCACACATTCAGCTGATCTAGTCAATTACTTCAATGAGCTCTCCGTGATGCTGAGTAGCTCACTTCTGCCTCCACTGCTTATCACTACTCTAGTGTGGTCCTTCAATCCACACGTGTCAGATTTCTGGAGTGCCTGGGCCTATTCCACCCTATGCTACCTCTAAAAACATTGGCTGCCTATGGCGCCTTAGTCTTATTTTATTCACCTTTCTTTCCAAGGCACCTCTTTTAGCCGTGTCACAACAGCAGTTGCAGCTGCTACAGGTGGTGTAGAGGAACAAGGCAGGATTCAGATTTTCGTATAATCAGCAAATTTTGAGGACGTGTAAGTGAAAATCATTTTGTACCAGAGGCATGCAGGAGATGATGAACCCTACAGTTGTGTCATTTGTAGTCTTGTACTCCTGGCAGGGTCACCCATGCTGAACAGCTTTACCATGGATAGTAAGTGATACAACTTGTAGGCCTTCATCTGCACACCAGGTAGAAGATGACATACATTATTTCAACAGCTCTCATGCCAGAAGAAGGCTAGTACAGGACGGTGATCTCCAGTCATAGTGGCTCCCATTCCTTCAGATCTGTGCCAGTACCTTTTCAGTATTGGATGCCACGTGCATTCGGGTTCACCATTTTAAGAGATTTCACGTGTAGTTGCTCCTTGTTTGCATTTCAAGATACTGCAGACGAATTTGGTTTGTGATACATTGTACATTTTGCAGCATTCTTGCACGCAGACTTTGGAAATAAAATGCAAAAGACAGATTGCATTTTCATTTTCTAATTTTCATTTTTATTTCCTTTATTGCAGAAAATTCCTCCCATACAAAAGAAAGCAAAAGTTGGAGTTTGTTATCTATCCTCTATTCTGATCTTTCCATTACAGGCATGTCAGCCAATCACAGACTCCATATTAGGTCACTTTAGAGAGAGACAATAATCAGAGTACCATGCACTTCTTTGGGATATCAGTGGAAACCAGAGAATGTGCTAAAAACCCATGTCAGCATGTGCAGAACGTGCAAACTTCAAGCATACACTGAGTGCACTTGGGGGGCAACTGTGAGGCAGTAGTTCTCCAGCACCTCTGTGCCACTTACATTACAAACAAGAAATGGAATGCTTTGTTTTAGATAACAAGTGCAACTTAGGTGTGCAACATCAATAATTTCATCATTTAATTAAACTACTAGGTGTGCATTATACAGTAGAATCAGTTTGAATTATAAAACCAACATCGTAGATGGCTTTCACCATGAAATTTGCAAGCAGATTCAGATTGCTTGGTATTGCTGTAAATTACCAGGCGGTATCAGCCAGCATAATTTCCAAATGATGTGCCCGCATGTTTCACTGTTTCTAATTTTCTCATAATTTAAAATATATGGCCTAAAAGTTAGCAGTTTGGAAACCGATAGCACACTTAAATCATGTCATTTGTTCAACATCTTTGATTAAATTTTGATTGGAAGAGTTCATCATTTCAAATCTGCCTCTTTTTCATTTCAGGCTGTCCAAAAACTCGCAGATGTGGCCTGCAAATGTCACGGAGTGTCAGGTTCCTGCAGTCTCAAGACATGCTGGCTGCAATTGGCTGACTTCCGGAAGGTAGGAGAATTCCTCAAGGAGAAGTATGACAGTGCAGCTGCCATGAAGATCAATCGCAAAGGCAAGCTGGAGCTGGTCAACACTCGCTTCAATCCTCCCACCTCCGAAGACTTGGTGTACATCGATCAAAGTCCAGACTACTGCCTGCGGAACGAGACCACTGGTTCCCTGGGCACACAGGGACGTCTCTGCAATAAGACATCTGAGGGGATGGACGGCTGTGAACTCATGTGCTGTGGCCGGGGTTATGACCAGTTCAAGGCCTACCAGTATGAGCGCTGTAATTGCAAGTTCCACTGGTGTTGCTATGTGAAGTGTAAACGGTGCTCAGAAATGGTAGACCAGTTTGTCTGTAAATAGGACTGAGAGACCGTGGCAAAGAAGAAAACATTTACTTAAATAAATGGAAAATAATTTATAACTTTTTTATTAAAAAATGGAAAAAGGATAAAAAAAAAAGGTTTTCTTTTAAGGAAGGGTCCTGTACCTTTTCCAGTTAATACATGCCTGTGTGTAACAACTGACTGGTTCTGACATTTCTTGAAGTTAAAAAATAAGATACCCCAACAAGTCACACTTCTGGTTCTGTGTGTCAGACAGTCCGTCCATTTCCCCATTTTTCTGAATAAGACGTTCCTGAATGTTACTTTGGGCTGTTCATTTGAAGTCTCTTTGGTTACAGAAGGGAATATTTCCTCAACAATCAAAAGAATAATTCAAGTGAGGAAGCAGACAGGAAGGGTGACGTTTGCACGAACTGTCCTTTGCCATCCGGTATTTCCTAAGGTTTACACCATTTGATGAAGTGCATCCTTACTGATCTGGCACTGGCGGCTCCCCCATTTTATGGTACTATATTATTCTGCAGAGTTTTTATATAATAAATGCTGTCCGTGTGACTAGAATACATCATGTGGCTTCAAGAGTGTGAATAGAAATGCAACATATTTATTCCTTTCATAATTAAATCCACATAAAACAAATTTATTTGAAGGGGAGTCAGCACCTATTGATGAAGACAATGGTTATTCTATTGAAATGGACTGAGAGAAACCCACAAGAACATCCCTTCCGAAAAGCTCTTAGAAACAAAATTCTCTCATGGACCCAGTAACGAGATCCAGTTGAAAATAACAATAACTTCAGTTGTGAATGCGTCTAAAGTGACACCAGAAGAAACATTTGAGGGAATGAATACAAATTCTTCTGAACACAGGATTACCAGGGGATTTTGCGCAAATGTTTTACTCAGAATTATATAGAGGACAACGATCACAGTAGAGGTAGATTTGATTGATATGAAAAGCAAAGAGGAAACAAAAAATAGAAAAACTGCAACCATAAAATTAGCAGGAAAAAGTGCCTTATCCAGATTGACTGACCTTCACAGGGAAAACAAACACACACAAGATCCATTCACATTTCCTAAGAATTTGGTGTATCTTGTTATGGAAATCTACAAAAAAACGTGTATTCAAATTAAGAGTATTTCCTTAAGATGGTGTGTTGAGGCCATGTTTAGCGGTTACAATGGACTTCATACTTTTGTTTAAAATCCACTTTAATAACCTGGATGTCCCCAGTGTGCCGGACAGAGTAAAAAACTTGACCACTCAAGTGTTCCTCTTCCTTCTAATAAAATCGTGAATGCCGGGTTGGCATGTACAGTAGATCTATGGAATTTAAGTTCAACAAGGGTAACATTAGGACCCTTTCTACTGTTGTGTTTAAACAATGTGAGTAAATATCTCTGGAATCATCTTATCTCTTACCCCAATGAAAAATAATTATTGTACTACCAAATGCTTTTATTTGAAATTGTAATGTCTTCTGATAGTAAAAATCAAGCAAATGTGTTTAAATCAAAATTGCAATAACTGGATGCCTAGTTCATATTTTTGTATTACCACTTATCAAGTTATTAATAAGATATGAATATTAAAGTTTAGGACTATATTTGTCAAGTTTGGCTTTGAAATGCTGCTTGGAAAGTTTGTTAATTCTGTCTAAAGGCACATGTCTCGATTTCTCCGGACGTGTCCCATAGAAGGCACAACAGTGATGTGCTGTCTGTGGCTCGGTGTCGTGTAATCATGTCATGTCCCATGGGTGAGTTAGATTTATGTATCATCATGTCCCCTCTCCTCCCCTCTGTAGATTCCAATGGTGACGTGACGTAGCCACCTTGTGTTTGCTTGTGTGGCCTTAGCACACTTTCTAAAGCAATGCCAGGCGACTAATGGAAGTTCACTCAGTTGAATGTTTAGCTCTGACACATTCACTCAAGAGAAAGACACACAGAAAGCAAAGGGATCAAATGAAAACCCAGGGGCTCTAAAGAGAGCTTAGTGGGCCATCCCACTGTATAAAGTGCGCCATCTCACTTACCCACTCTCAGCATCACATTGTCCCTTTCCACAGCTTTTTCTGTCCTCAGTTCATAAAGTAGTTGTATGACTGGTCTTGTAAATCTGCAAACATGCATTTGTAGCGCCCCCTACTGTGGTGTCTGCTACAGTTCAGCCCTCCCGTCTGTGTGTAATCTCTGAGCTGCTTCTTGGACTGTACCATCTGTGTTCATTGAGAGGAACAATGGAACTGCAAAGAAAGATCATCTGCATGTAAGGGGCCATAGATAACATGGCTGACAAAGTATATAATGAGGGCACACCAAGCTGGATTTACAAGCCTGTCAGTTGTAATCCTTTGCATTCTACAGCTAATCTTGCAAATCTGCGTTTATTAACCAGGTGTGCCAATATTGATGTGCACAGGGAATGATTGGTGGGAAACAAGAGTCACCAATTTGATATGCTCAAATGAGCATCAGCTAATGGCTCTCAGGACTTGTTACAATGTTTGTTGTACTGCTTTGTGTCAGACGGCGTAATGCACTGAGCTGTGCGGCCTTTTGTGATCTGCAATTAGGAGTAAGGTGGTGAGAGGGCTATGCTACTCTGGGTTTTGTTTGGATCAGTAGAAGGATTGGGAGAGCATAAGGGTTCATGAGGTCGCCGGAAAGGGGTGTGTGACGCTTCCGATATCTATGCAAAAGGATGAAGGGCCAGGTCATTTCCTGTCTTGCTATATGGTTGCGAGACATGGACTCTATCCAGTGACCTGAGACGAAGACTGGACTCCTTTGGTACTGTGTCTCTCTGGAAAATCCTTGGGTTTGACTTTGTGTTGAATGAGCAGTTGCTCATGGAGTCCCGAATGAGACACATTACCTGCATTGTGAGGGAGCGTCAGTTACGGCACTACGGCCATGTGGCGCGTTTCCCTGAGGGCGATCTGGCTCGTAAGATCTTCATCCACGTAACATCTGGCTGCAGAAGATAGAGGGTCATTTCCGGAGGGTGGGACTGGACCATGTATCTGCCTGGGGGGTTGCCAACCGGGGTTCTGAGTCTGTACCAGTGCATGCTCCCCAACTTGACTTGACTTGACAAGTATTTATTTAATTAGAAAGGCCCTAGCGTGTCATGCAGTTATCTTTCTCTTCCACTTAACATGGACGTGGAGTATAAGGATTCAGTGGCAATTTGGCTTTCTTGTAACCTGAACTACCTTTGTAACCAAAAACATTTTAAAGAAGGAAATGAAAAAAGAAGCACATGCCACCTGATGAGTATTTACTTGCTTTGTACTTTGAGTTTCTTTCCAACTCACTAACATAAAATATTATTATTAATCATAATAATAATAAATACTTATTTTGATTTTGTTGGTGCCATTATTTGTATGTGCATGGTTTTCTGAGGCAGTTGAAGAGAATGGATAAGCTTTATATCCATCCATCCATTATCCAACCTGCTATATCCTAACTACAGGGTCACATCTCATACATTTTCTTCTTGTGCCAACTGCTTACTACATTTTGATATTTTATTATAAATGAGCATATTTTAATAAATAATGCACAAAAAAGCTTTCAGACACCAAACAAGAACCATAGAGAATTAACAGATTTTCTATCCACTGATCCATTAGTTCACAGAGGCCACTTAATCCAACTTCAAGCTTATGGGGAGCTGAAGTGCACCCTGGCATAAGTGGGCACAATAAAGACAACCTGAAAAGAGCAACCTCTACACTACAGGGCATCTTCCTAGGTATCATTCAGGAATATTTATATTTAATGCAACCTACAGTACATGTTCTTTAGTTTTGGAAGATCCTGGTTTTCTTGGGAGGTGGCACTGTGGGACACTGCTTAGAGCTGCTGCTTGACAACAGCAGGGCCAGTATTTGATTCCAAGCTACTGTAGGTCACTACCTTTATGAAGACTGCAGATATTCCCTTTGGGTTTTCTACTGGATCATCCCAAAGATGCGCTTGTTAGTTTCTTGAGTGATGCTAAACTGTCCTAATTCTGGTTTAGGTCCTACCTCATGTCACCTTTACTCCTCCTTGTCTTGCTGTGATACCAAAGCCTTTGTTCTGCAACCATGAAAAATATCAATGGGAGCTCACAGTCATTTTAAATAGGGATAGTGGTAAGTGGCATTGTTTCTAATCCTAGTAACCTTAGCAAGTAATGTGCATATTTCCTTTCAGTAGCCATCTAAATTTAAATAGAGACTTCTTTGTCCAGCCATTTTGCTTATCTAAAATGGAACACCAACTAGGCGCTCTCTTCTCATTACTTTCCTGGCAGACATGATGTAAAGTGTTCCCTAAACATCATGATGGTTGACATTTATCTGTAAGGTTCCACCCTGTAGAAAAGGCAGCCATACAGGATCGTTATGTAAAGCCTTGTGGAAGGAGAGTGGACTGCTGAATGAGTGACTCTGTTACACAGATGCTGCTTCATCTCCTTTCAATGGCAAATGTTTCTCAAAGTTTGCATCAAGCTGTATCAAAGCCAAGTCAAAGTAAACTTTATTGTCATCTCAACCATACAAGCATACAGAGAAACGTTCCAGAAGGAAACGTTTTGGGGTAGAAATACTAGGGCAAGGGAAGAGACTCGTTTTTCACATGCGCACAGTTTTGCCACAGATTTTTCCTCAATCTTGACTTTGTTTATGACATTACTGACCCTCTCACATTAAATGATTCCCAGTTGTAGCCTTCATTCACATAGCGAGTTGGAGGCATTTGGCGGCACACGCCTAGTCTGACATACCCTCACCCCAACTAGCCCACAAAGTGCAACAACAGGTTGTTACTTTCTTGGGTGATGCTAAACTGTCGTAGCTCTTAGCATCCTGGAGTGACATCACAGGAAGTCTTTTTAAGGACAGGAAGCTAACTAATGGGGCAAAAATGTAGATAATAATGGGTCAGCGCTGACAAACACAGCACTGTGCTACAATATTATAAAGTATTTGTTAACATGAATAAACACTTTACTCCTGTAATAGAATTGAAGTGATCCGTAATGAGACACCATCTGTACCACCTCATCTCCTACACAGTGCTCAACTGTCTCTTATGAGAGGTGAGATCCTGGGACATCTGTTATGCTCATATTAGACCGATTATTGGACCAATCAGACGGCATTATAATTTATTCACTCGGACCATAGTCAGTCACAGCAAGCGCCAGTAACACACTGTAAAATAAACAGACAATAAAGGTCATAAAGTTTTGGGGAATCTGTCCCTGTATACTGTAAAGTTCTTTGTTTCACTGAACACGGTCAAGTTTATCAATACAACACTAGACAACCAAAGAAATGACAGCCGGAGTATTTATGAGGTGGGGAGAGAAATTGATACAGGATGCTGGGAAGTAACTGCTGAATGCAGAAGTGGCTGGCGTCTTTGTTTACTGTTTTCGGCGTGAACTTACGGCCGTGGATTTTCGTCTTTCCTGAGGGAACAAATAGAGAAAGCTTAGCACACTGCCATTGTCCCCGACATGCGATTTCGCGCTACTCGTTGGGTCTTTCAGTTGCTCCCTATGTGCTTGTGTGTGATAACACACAGAAGCAAAAAGCCAAAAGACTGGTTTGAAATCTATGAAACAAGAGTTAAAGAAACCATGAAATTTGGAGTATCCTCAATAAATATTTGACTTAATCTTAGATATCAGCTCAATGCAAGCGGCCAGTTTATATATCTTGGCTGCCATGATGTCATGGGTCACATGGCACATTAAATAACTTGGCATCATAGCAACCAGAAACACAAAATAATGACATTTGGAGTCATTGAAATAAATGAAAATAAAAAGGAATAGTACTTTGCAATTAATGTAAATGTAAATAAATGAAAATAATAACTAATAATTAAAAAATAGTATCTTGTGGAAATTTAAACAAATGTAATAAAAATCTGAGTATGCAATGAGGTTTTTTGCCTCTCAGCTTTTTTTTTTTTAACTCTAAATTCAGTATAAATCAGCTTTCTGAAACTCCTGTTTGCTGGAGCTGACAAGACAGTACAGTAGTAGTCTAACGTTTGTCATGATACTTGTAATATGACCAGGTGTCCGGCTTCATATTGAGCATATTGAGTTATTTCTTCACTGTAACTCAATGAAAGCCAAAATGTAGACCTGGACACAGCACTTGGTATAGAAACATCTATAGCAGAGCTAATCTGCATGGTCTGCATGTACGTACTAATAAATACTTTTGCTCCTTTCATTTCAACAAATGGAGCATTTAAGATGTTACCACTTCTGCGTGGATGCCTACAATTATATAGGTAGTAATTTTTGTACCCCTGTCTTTTATACTGATGGAAAAAAATGTCAAAATGTGTTATTGGCCTGGAATTTCAACTTCTATTGCTGAAATAACAACAAATAAATGAGAATAAAAGAAAACAAAACCATACCACAATTAAAACAACAGGAAAACAATACTAGAGGTGAACATTATCAACAGTTACCTGGTAGTTCTTCACTGTGTTGCCTGACTGCCTCTTGCAACCACCACTGCTTGACACCTTTGGCACTCGGAGCCTGAGCCTCTGAATCAGCAGTTGTGTGATGTGAGGGACGGCTGGGACCCTAATCCAGCCAGGACGCCCTCAATGTGGAAGGACAGGGGGAGACAGCATACACAGGGTATTATCTCCCCTGGAATGCTAGATGGCAGCAGCACTGCAGATTTACAAAGGGAATCATGGGAACTAGAGTTCTTTGGATCAGCCCTGTTGGGTTGGTTTGGTGACTAGCGAGCCCTACTTTGTGGGGCTCCCAACTTACCCAGAAGTGCTCCCAGGCCAAGCCTTTGGAACACCAGAAGTCATCATCATCATTGCCTGAAACCCCTCCTGGGGCATATGCTACTGACAAAGTTTCTCCATTTCTGTCCTCTACCTTCCTCTCCAGCTGGCTCCAGTTGTAACCTGTTCTTTTCATATCCTCATCCACCTCCCTACACCATGTGTTCCTTAGCCTCCCCCTTTTTGTTTGCCCTGAGGATTCCACTGTAATGCCTGCTGAGTTATATTGGTTGATGGTTTGTGGAGTGTATGGCCTATCCATCTACAGTAAAGCACCTCTTTTGCATTTTGTCTTCTGCAGGTAACTGGTTAGTCCCCTGCCAGAGGCCACTGTTGCTGATTGTGTTGGGCCAGTAAATCCGTAGCATCTTCCTTAGGTAGTGTCAGGGATGCCAGGGGCAACGACCCGGCCGGGACGCCCTGAAGGACCGGAAGAGGGTCTACGCCTACCCTGGATCACGTAGGGGCCGCAACCTTGGTTGCTTTGGGGACCACGGGTAGAGGGCTTGGAAGCCCAACCCTGTAGGGGCTCGTAGTCACCACCAGGGGGCACCCCAATGCCTTGGGAACCCCCCGCCACAACAGGAAGTGCTGGGGGGAAGAAGAGCAGGGACACCTGGAGTACTTCCGGGGATGCAGCCGGCAGTGGTGATTGCCGGAACCCACCTGGAGCACATCCGGGTGATAATAAAAGTGGCCGCCTCCCTTCATTCGAGGCTGGAGTCGGGTGGAAGCAGGACAAGGCCGAAGGAACGAGAGTGGAGGCGGCCCGAAGAAAGGCAAGGTGTTGTTTGGTCAGGACTTTGGGGACTTGGGGTGTGTGCACTGTTGGACTTTGTAAGTAGTTTGTAAAATAAATGTGTGGTGGTGACTTTCAACATGTCTGCCTGTCTGTGTCCGGGCCATTTCCACAGTAGCTATTTATGAAATTTGCACTCTCTTGATTATAGCTGCTGTGAGTCTCCAAATCTCTGCACTGTACAACAGCACTGCCATAACATATGAGTTAAGCCATCTAACGTTAGTTTGGACTGAGAGTACCTGGGATTTCCATATGTTCTTTAACTGCACAAATGCTGCTCTTGCTTTGCCAATTATTGCTCTTATATCGACATCTGTCCCACCTTCTTTGTTAGTGATACTTCCCAAGTAGGTGAAGGTTTCCACTTCTTCCAAAGTTTCCCATCCAGAATCACTTGGTTCAGGTTGCTTTTATTGATCTTGAGGATCTTGGTCCTCCCTCTGTGTATATTGAGCCCTACTTGTGCTGAGGTGGCCGCTATCTGGTTAATTTTCTTCTGCATCTGCTGCTGTTTGTGCGATAGTAGTGCAGGATCGTCAGCGTAATCCAAATCTTTCAGGGTGTCTACTGGATTCCTGTTTGCCTCGATGCTGAGGACTTCCTCATAATCCAATTCATTGCCAGCTGGAAGAGAAATGGTGACAGCAGGCAGCCTTGCCTTACCTCAGTGCTCATCTTGAAGGCTGGAGCACCCCCTGGTGGCTACAGTGAAGTAATTGAATTCCTGAAGAAGACCCCAATGAAGATGCTGGTCATTTACAGACAGTGGGGTACTGTGGCATTAAGGTCAAGAGAGAAGGTAGGCCAGCATTCTTTAGGGCAGTGGTGACTGTAGAAGCGTGTGGCATTTTCCTGCTGCACAGTCAAGTAGTGTGTAAGAATGTTCTCACCATCTTGTCACTGATGTGGGCATCATACCTGTTGGCAGTTTCAACAGATAAAAGGGAATCAGGTGCGAAATGATCTCTCACATGAATCAGTCTGTGTTGGTCCCACACTAATATGGTCACTCAAGGGTAACCAGAACTTGGATGACTCAGATGGTCATCTGATCTGCTGATCTTCTGCGAGTGACTTAGTCCATAATGTATGGAAATGTTGGCACAGGACATGTCTTCTTACACTATACCAGTGACCATCTCCCTTGTTTGTGATGAAATTCAAGACTTTAACTATTACATGGAAAAATGACCATGTCTGGCCTTTGTCTTGCTGTGACTTTACTTTGAAATAAACTCTTTGTAAAATGAATCTGATCATCTGAAGTTCTTCTGAATCGAGTTGGGTAAAAGTGCAACTACCAAGGTTTTGTGTGTTTAGCTTGTTGCAATGTCTCACTGGACACACTAAAACAAACTGACATGTTTTTTGTGAAAGTACACAAGCTGTAACTTGAGCTGTATACTTGGTATGTATCACCAGTCAACAGTCTGGACGCAATCAGAAATTTTAATGTTTTTGATAGAAATTGATCCCCCTTTTATCAAGATAACAGTAAATTCATTTAAAAACACAGCCCAGGCATTACCAGTGATTCTAATGGCTATTACTTCTTGAAATGACTGATCTTCAATTTATTATCCACTGTGAATGCTGTGCTGGACAGACGGGCGTCTAGGATGATGGTTGGTTTCTGGCAAGAAAATAAAGCCACAATGGAAGGACAGGGAGTGTCTGCCGTCCAAAGTCATATTCTCTACCTCTTTACATGGTGGCGGCATCCCATTGGTGGGACACCCATAGGAATATCCACAGGCAGGCTGGGAATTGCAGTCCCATGGGTCCTCCATAAAAGAGACCGCACTGCCTTGTAAAGTCTGTATTTTGAGAAACAAATGCCTCACAGGTCCTCAGTTGGCTTCTTCCAGTATGACAAATCCCACTCTGATGTTGGCCACCACTTGTGTTGGACATGGGTGGATTGGTTGCTCTCAAATAATTCATGAGGATAAAATAAACACCCCCATCTCTCATTGATGTCAAACAGTATGGCAGAAACTTTCTAAGGTCATCTCCTGGAAAGAGATGGTTTACTGTATACAGCTGAGGAGAACCTACCACTAGTAATCAGTAAGTCTTCAGAGGTCATGAAACCGACTGGAGGTGATCACAATTTTTTCAACAGACTGGTGCAGTTAGGGCCGCAGTGCACATATCATACTATACAAAGATGGAGCAGAAGCAAAGTCCTCAGAGAAAACTATCAATTTAGCAATTAATCTTTGTCCCCATGTTTACTAATAGTCAG
This sequence comes from Polypterus senegalus, assembly GCF_016835505.1. NCBI lineage: Eukaryota > Metazoa > Chordata > Cladistia > Polypteriformes > Polypteridae > Polypterus > Polypterus senegalus. Next base: position 1,043,804 of record NC_053161.1, read on the forward strand.
GAGCTTTGAATACTGACTGACAAAAATAACTTACTTGGCTGTTGGGCTTTCTTCCTGTGATCCAAAATGTGGAGGAGCCTCTCTTCAGATTTAGCTGGTTTGGGGAGCTTCTTGTTAGTGGTATAGCAGATATAGGTCGCTGGGAGGAGAGCCACAGCATACACACTAGAGAGATTATATTTTTCACCTGACACTTGAGCACGTCTAAATTGCCCAAAAGAGCATCGAAAAAAAGCATGATGACTCCAAGGAAATAAAACATCTTCTGAGTGTGCACAGATATAGTAGAAAACGCACAGTGTTCTGATCCTGCATTTAGCGTGGTACAAGATACCAGAAAGCTGGTAGCAGGAATCACTGCTACTGCTGGGAAACACAAAGCCAGACATCCTGGAAGAAATCCGCTTCTACATGTGAGGTGCCCTTTACAAAATAAAGATGCACGATTAACACAAAGTTCCAAATCTCAGTTTTTCACAACAAAGCTTTTGAAGCCAATACCTACAGTAGGTAACATGTATGTTTGAACAGCGCAAACTACTTACAGTGACAAGATATACCGTACACTGACAGTATAATACTGCATATGCACTTTGTGGTGTAGCAGGTCCGCGGCTTCAAAAAAAAAAAAAAGGCCAGTTTCAAATCCATAAAGCCATGTCACTCTCCATGGGCGCAATTGCACGACCGCGGGGAGTTAATGAGGTAGTTGGAGCAAGTCGCATGTGTGGATCCGATTGTTCTCAACTGTTTATTAGCTTCCTGCGGCATGTGAGTAAGGCCCACAGAGAAGGGAGTGTATATATACGGGTCAGCACAAAACAGAAGGGGGAATCAAAGAAAAGAAGAAAAGAAAAGAGCCAAGACAGAGGTTGGCCGAAAGCAGCTTGTGGCTGTTGAGTCTCCGCTGGTTACGCGAGCAATGGGTGAGCCAGGAGAATGAGAAGGAGGTGGGCTGAGATCAGGAGGAGTTAGTGTGCATTTTAACCTGGGATTTTTAACAGTTATTAGTTATCGATTTCTTATCCTTTTCACAATGATTTTTATGGATTTATATATGTACTGCTTTTTAGAACACTGCACCAGCGACACTTTTGTTGATTTTACTTTTGTTTTGACTGGTTTTTAATAAAAGCCCTTGAGCACTTTTTTCACGGTGCTCTGGCCTCATCAGTTAATTATCCTCATATGTCAGATCATCTCAGTCATAACTATCGATGGTGTGGGTTCAGCAGACTCCCATGTGGGAAAAGGGAGTCTGTAGGGGACTGGCATCGTCACATACTTGCCCTCCAAAGAGCACAGCTAATAGAAAATAACATTAGAACAAGGCAGCTTGTGCAAGTACAAGAAGTCTCACTTTACCATGACTGTCTGAACATGTTTGGTTAAAACAGGGTTGTTCTTCACTCAGTGAAGTGATGGTTAAGCTTCAGCAGGAGTTGGCTCTCAAGGTTCTTGCCTTGAAGCTGTAACTGTTTAGCAGTGAACAGGAGCCCCGCATGACTAAAAAGTCTCTCACAGGCTGCAAGACGCAGGAAGTTTGTGTGTGGTCATGTGACTGCATGGCAACGTCTGATTGGTGAAACAGAGTCATGTGATTATTGTTGCTAAGGATAATTGGTGAAACGCAGTCATGTGATTATTGTTGCTACATCTGATTGGTGAAACAGTCATGCAGTAGAGCCACTGGCAACTTCTCTCTGGCAAAAATAGTGTAATGTATAAATGGACAATAGTAACAAGTCAAGTGTTGCCCAATGTAGCGGAGTAAGAGTAGCGTTTCTTCGTCACAAATGTACTCAAGTAAATGTAAAAAAATATGGTGCAGTAAAACTACTCTTAGAAGTACAATTTCTTTAAAAAGTTACTCAAGTAAATGTAACGGAGTAAATGTAACTCGTTACTACCCACCTCTGGATAAGTGTTGTAAAGCTCTGCAGCCAAAAGAGGGCAGCATGTCTTATACTTGTTCATGATACCCAGGCAGGAAGGGGTTAAGCAAGTGTGCAGCAGACACCAGAGGTGAGCACCTCTCTGATCAGAAGATGGTTATGGGACTGCAGCAGCGGAGTGGATTAATTCCTCCAGAACCTGCAGATGGGAACACAGGGTGGTGCCAATCAAAGGGTGCAACACTGTGCCCAATGACATGGATCAGAAAAGGTCAGGAACAATAAGGATATCTCACCTTTGAACAGATACTCAGGTGAGTATGGAGAACTGGGGGCCTCAGAGCTAGCTTAATGGGGGTAGCCTCTGGATAGTGGGCACTATCAACCCTGAAAGAGGATTACCAGTTTGAATGACAGATCTGGGTGGGGGCTCAATCTGGCAGGGTGGCAGTGTGACCAGAGCTTGTGGTGAAAGAGAAGGAGGTGATAGGGAGAGCTGTCCAAGTGGCTGAGACACTGTGTTTTGGAATGGAGATAAGAGGACTAGCAATAAGAACTGGGTAGTCAGGAAAAAATACTGAATCTGCGTTTCTAAAATTGTGTCTACTTGTAGATGAATTCTTAATTCTACAACTACTGTAATGGTTCAAGCATTGAGTATGACACATACACAAACAATTTCACAGTCCAGGTATCTTTGTTTTAGAAATTGGAGAACTGAAGCCAAAGGGGCTGTCAGGGTTTTAATTTCAGTTGGATATTTTATTACTTGTACTTTCCGTACATGCAATGTTTAATAAATCCTTTTTTTATAAAAACCTTTAATATATAAAAGAATTGTTGGTAATAATAATAATAATAATAATAATAATAATAATTACACTTAGATATCCTTATATATTACACTTTTCAAGTTACTCAAGTGGGGAGCCCCTTCAACCACCACTTATGTACAGCATCCACCTGGATAATGCAACAGCAGCCATTTTTGTGCCAATATGCTCACCACACATTAGCTGTTAGGTTGTGAAGGGGTGAGAGATAGTTAGCCAATCAGAGACAGTGGATGATCAAGGGGGCCAGAATGACCAGACCATGGTGAGCAATTTATCCAGGACATACTGTATGGATACACCCTGCTCCTTATGAAGGTTCCCAGGGATTTTGTATGACCACAGAGAATTAGGACCTCAGTTTTACGCCTCATCTGAAGGATGGTGCCATTTTTAAAGCTCAGTGTCCTCATCACTGCACTGGGATCCACATTCTGATCCCAAGTTAGGTACCCCCTGCTGGCTTCACCAACATCTCTTCCAGCAGTAAACCAAGCTTTTTCCTAGAAGGTCTCCTATCCAAGTACTGGCTGGACCCAAACATGTTTAGCTTCGGGTGGATGAACTCTTCTGAAGTGTGTGGTATGGCTGCTGCCTGCTGGCTGCTGGCTGCTGGTTGTAGAATGGTGGAAAGCACTACCATCTCACTGATCACTAATCTCTGGATGTTGTCTTTGTAGAGTTCACACATTCTGTTATGTATTTTTGGATATTTCTCCAGGTACTTCAGTTTTTTCTCCCAAAGTGCCCAAAAATGTGCAAGTTTGATTAACTGGCAACTTGAAACTGGCCCCAGTGTGTGTGGGAGTGTGAGTGTTGGTGTGTTTGTGTGACAGTGCCCTCTGACAGAATCAGAATCACTTTCATTCGCCAGTACTTAATGTACAGGAATTTAACTTGGCAGATTTGGAGCTGCTTATAAGAGAATGGCGGAAGCCCACCCCGCCTGGGACGTCCAAGAGACAGAAAGATTAGGGAAGGCAGCTCCTTTAGGAACGTTACATGGCAGCTCCCCTGGCTTGCAGCAGTGCCCGGATTCCCACAGGGCATCATGGGATTTGGAGTTCTTTACCTCAGCCCTGTTGGGTACTGTGAGTGCCACCAGGGGGGCTGCAAAGACTGAGGAGCCATATGGCATGGGGTTTCTGCCTTACCCAGAAGTACAGAAGCACTTCTCGGCTGGCCAATATAAGAGGACTGAGGTACGAGCCAGAGTCAGGTGGAAAGTGAATGAAGCTTGCTGAGAAGAGTGGAGGAGACAGAGACTAAGAGACAGAGAGAGACAGAAGAATACCATCCATCCATCCATCCATCCATCCATCCATCCAATTATAATTGTGCTGCATTGTACTTGTGGCTATGGTGGTGGGAAATGCGGATGAAAGAGTTTCCCACAGAATAAACAGATCTTTGTGCTTTTCACTTGTGCCCTGTGTCAGTTTTGTCGGGGTCGGGGGAGCTGGAGCACCCTCTAGTGTCCATAATGCACATTTACTGTACATATACACACAAACACCTTTATACAGTATATGATATAATGCGTGAATATACAAAGAAGAGAGGCTAAATTACTGATTTAGGAGGTGCTATCGCTCTGGGAAAGAAACTGTTGAGGTGTCTGTTAGTTTTAGTTTAAACTGACTTGAAACATTTACCAGAGGGGAGTTTTTGGAATGGGCAGCACGGTGGCGCGGTGGGTAGCGCTGCTGCCTCGCAGTTAGGAGACCCGGGTTCGCTTCCTGGGTCCTCCCTGCGTGGAGTTTGCATGTTCTCCCCGTGTCTGCGTGGGTTTCCTCCGGGCACTCCAGTTTCCTCCCACAATCCAAAGACATGCAGGTTAGGTGGATTGGCGATTCTAAATTGGGCTTGGTGTGTGGGTGTGTTTGTTTGTGTCCTGCGGTGGGTTGGCGCCCTGCCCGGGATTAGTTCCTGTGTTGGCTGGGATTGGCTCCAGCAGACCCCCATGACCCTGTGTTCGGATTCAGCGGGTTGGAGAATGGATTGATGGATGGAGTTTTTGGAATAAGTGATGAGCTGGGTGAGAGGAGTCTGTGGTGATCCTTATTACATGGTTAGTCACATGAGATGTATACAGGTGTGCCACAGATAAAAGAGCACAGCCAATTATTTTCTCAGCAGACCTCACAACACGTTGTAATTTAGATTTGGAATGTGCCGTTGCTGAACCAAATCAGACGACAATGCGATCACACTTCCAGTTATTGCTTTGTAGAGCTGAACTAGGATTGACTGGGAAATATTTAAATTTCTTTACTTGGCATAGGAAGTACAATCACTGCTGTGCCTTTGTAGAGATGTCAGGGGTGTTAATGCCTCAGTCGAGAGTGTTTGTGATAGTTGTGCCCAAAAATTTGAAAGATTCCACCATATTGAGTACAGAATCATTCATTCCTAGTGGGAGAGGTTGTAACAACTGTTTGCAAAAGTCAGTGACCATTTTCACTGTCTTGGTGGTATTGAGGACTAGGTTGTTGGAAGCACACTAAGACACAAGATGAGACACCTCTTTTTCTATAAGGTGCTTTGTTGACATAGACCAATAATGGAGGTGCTATAGCGAACGTAATGATTTTAACTGAAGGATCAATGGACCTGCAGTCATTGGTGTACAAGGAATAAAGTAGGGGAAAAAGTACACAGCTTTGAGGGGCAACTGTACTAATATAGAGAAGGTCAGAAAAACTGTAAATCCATTTACAGATGGAACGATTCAGATCAGTCTGTAGAAGTTTAGTTAACAACAAGGACAATGGTGTTGAAACCTGAACTGAAGACAACAAACAGTATTCTGGCATACGTTCATTCACAGTCCGGATGCTATTTGCTCGATATGCAAACTGAAGAGGGTCTAGATCAGTAGCAGATGGGTTAAAACAAGCCATTCAAATATGGCACCCCCTCCAGGACTGCTTGTTACCTTGCACACTTGGCACACCCATTTCAACACAAGGCTCTAAAATTAACACCAGTGAAAAGCATTTCTTTTTATAATCACTTTAGACATTCTTTAAATGTATGATATTTTAACATGCCGATGTTTCCTGGCATACGGTAACAGTACAGTTCACTTACTGTATGTGTTTGTAGAGGCCTTCACCAGGAGTCATAGCATGGCATCTCATTACTATCCTTCAGTGGCACTTTGCTTCTGTAGCAGAACACAAAAGAACAAAAAGGTCCATCATTCTATTCTACAGATAATTTATTTATCTGTTCTATTCAAATGCACACCTTTTACTTTTCTTATTCCTACACTAGGTATCCAGTACAGAAAACAAGGGCTACACACATCTTGTGAAAACCAAGTAAATAAAATCACAGCATTTTGTCAACTCTGTAGTGCTTGTCTGATAAACTCAGGATATTAGATTAAGGAACAATGTAACAGTGCGCATGTGTAAAGTAGCAACTCGAATTTTGTTAAATTTCAAACCCAGTCTTCAATCACAGGCCTCATAGGACTGTTTTCCAACATTAAATTTCAAATGAGACTTCATATCTGAGCAAAGATCTTTCATTTCACCGGCTAAAGTACAATAATGTGACTGGGAAAGGAGTTATATATTGCTTTTAATGAAACAGAGAATGCTCATTGTTATGCTTGACTGTGCCAGATCTTTTACAGGTGAATAGTCCTGCCAGATAAGGAAGGAATGGAAAACTAAAGCCGTACCAGGAACGCTCATCCTTTGGCTCCCAGCTCTAGGCGTCGTTCCACTGCACATATTAAGTCATAAAATGCTATAAGCCTGCGTGTCTAAACAAAGAACATTTAATTCCTAACTGTTTTTTCTGAACTAGTTCATTACAATCTGCAAAGTCTATATCTGTTGCACAGAACCATTAGGACTTCATATAACCCTGATTTAAACATAATGTAGTATTTGTTCCACGTTTCCTGTAATTAACCATATCAGCACCAGCAGTTCAGTCTTGCTATTTTCCATATGACACTTATTAACTGGCACTTATCTTCGCTCTTAGAATGAGAAACATCAGGTCCACGAGAAGACCAAGCCAGTCAGAAGTTTTGATTCAAGTCGAAGACATATGCAACTAAAAGCTAAATGAGAATTACCTGAACAAGATGTGCTGAGGTGTGGAAGGACGCACTCCACTTACTGGAGAAGGCCCCAGTTGTAGATTTTCACTCAGCATGTATCTCCACCACATTTGAAAATGTGTCATCTTGACTTTGCATCTTTGTAATGTGTTTATATCTGTTGCTTATTTTCATTGTGAGGTTATTACGGTAAAAGATTACCCAACAACTGTGATGAATCCCCATTCTTGCACATTTGGTCATCTTTGGTAACACTTTAGGTACCACCTATAACGCATAGGGTTATGTAGCAAGACAATAACAAAGGCCTCTTTGGTCTTAATAAGACTTATAAAGTAGTAGTACGCTTGTTATTCATCCATGCACCACATAGCATATTAAGGGCTTGTGATAATGCTGGTAAAATTACTTGAGAGTCTTTTATTGAAGAATGCAATACTAAGAGAAAAATGTCTCACTTATGCCACTTCTGACCCCTATTTTAGTAGGCCACTTTGCACAGCTGAATAGCCACCTTTCTGATACAAAAGGAGCCCTTGTTAGGGTCTTCTTACCTTTTATTATTTATTCTTGTGTCAAAAACACTATAATACATAATCGCACAAATACTACTAAAATTAAACTCATTACAGATTAAGTCATAGTCTAAATTAAAGCTTATGGATGATAGCAACAAGAGAAGTATGTACTCTTGAAATGTGTAAGGAATGCAACAAATTACTTGTCACTTGTATAGGTTTAGTCCAGAATTTAGCTAAGTTAGGGTTAGCCATTATCAGGACATTCATTGTGTATCTGGTAGCACATGATGGGCATTGACAAAGGTAGCTGGTTGTTTGTTCTTCGCCACAATCACATGAATTGATATTGTTGGAAGACCCAATTTTTCCATGATTAGTTTAACATCTTATGACTTCAGAGCACAAACTATTGCACCTAACTTGTATGATGGCCGGAAACAGGACTTTCAAATGGAAGTATCCATGTTAAAGAGGAATACAATTCTGTCCCCCCAAATCTTAATCCTGGAGTTTTTGGAGGTACTATCAAAACACGTCAATGACTTGAAAAATCTCTTTCCAGACCTCAGCATTTGTTGTACCGGTAGGCAGACAAAAAGAAGGTGCCCATTTGATGTTAAAGCTGTAAAATTATCATGATTGGCTGTTACTTTGCTTTGAATATCACCTGGTACAATACCTAGCAGGATATTTATTTTCTTCTATTGGTGTTGGTCTCAGGCAGCCAGTGATAGGTCGACAAGTCTCATTGAGGACTCTATCTACTTGCTTTGCATGGCTGGATTTGAACCAGATGGGTCTTTGGGTCTTACATACTCCATCACTTTAACATCTTATGACTTCAGAACAAGTGCGTCTTATGACTAGCACAGAGCAAGTACAGTTGTTCACAAGATTTGAGTTTGTGCACCCCAGGATAACAACTTCCTCAGAATGTTATTTTTGGCAGAAATCTTCATCCTGGAGTTATGGCAATACTTTTTGTAGGTCAAGGATCAGTCTAAGGTGACATCCAAATATATAGTTGTGAGACAGTGTTCCAGTAGTGTATCTCTCCTTATTAGATCAACTCTTCTAGAAGTATATAGGCTCTTCAGATGGAATGCAGATACTAGTGTCTTATTTTGATTAAGTGTCAGTTTATTTTTCGTATAATAATTTCCAAATTCTTTCATTTCACTGTTTAGCATTTCTTGATTTCTTTGGAGCTACTGAACTGAGTGGCAAGTGCAAGATCATTCACAGATAGAAGACTCTTAACATCCCAAGGACAAGGCTGATCATTTGTGTATGTATCAAAGAGTAAGGGGACAAGTACCCTCCCTACCTTGTGGCAGTCCATTGTTACTTTCTTGAATTCATAGTATAGAGAAAGTATAGGAATCGTGAAAAAATCCGACCTCGAGATTTTGATGAACCTCAACCTTCCAGAGTCCGAAAATGCAATTTTTGAAATTATGTCTGTGTGTAAACACAATAACTCTTTGACCTGAGTCAATGACATTTTGTACACCTGCTTTTTATCGAAAATAAGGAATCCTTTCAACTTTTGGGCCACTTCCGGCAAGTGGTACTTTAATTGAATACTTTCATGAATTTTCAAGTAAACTGTGGTTATAATTACAGATAGATGATTCAAATTTTGAATAGATATTTATAATGATAAAAGGCAAACAGATATGAAATTTGAGAAAAATCACTCAACCAGAAGTATTTTATTTAAACAACCATCCAAATTTTTTGTATCATGGAAATATAAATGTGTACACGATATTAAAAACTGTATTCAATATAACATATATTCTTTCAATAACTATTATTAATGTTATTTTAATTTATACATCATCAGTTTAACAATAACGTGCAAACATGAACATGCCATGTAAATATATAAAGCTGCCACCTCCCTGTCGTGTTCCTGGTAATGCATTTAATTTTATGTTTTTTTTTTATTTCCACCATCATTATCATAATTAAATGTAGCTAAATACAGTTTTATCTATAGCAATTTATTACAACAAATATTATATAATACTAACACTTTTTCTATGTTTTGAGGTGACTAGCTCTTTTTACTTTGCACATAATCTCGGTAATGCATATGCAGTCATGAAAAAATTCCACCATTTGACCTCCCTAAGTGCAAAAATATCATTTTAATATAAAATTTGACTATAAATAGAGATACATGATTGTGCATCAATGTTATCAATTAGTTAGGATGAGAAACAAAGAGATATGATGTTTGAGAAATATTGCGCTACTGGAAGTGGTTCTGATGACCTTTTCTTCTATCTCAGTATATAAGAAAGCCGAGGGGAGCACAGTCCCGATTTTTTTAAATTCTCCAGTGACTGTGGTGGCCTTTGGTGTCTATGAAAAATATACAATTTTAAAGACTAATTGCAATTAGTTTGGTTATTGAAAAATCCTTTGATGTTATGGAGTTTCTTTAGTAGCAGTTTGTCATGAACGATATCATATGCAGTTCACAGCCTGAAATAAGCCACAGCCGTTATCATTTTCTTTTAAAACATGTCTTCAACATATTGCTTTAAATGTAGAATTTGTAATGTACAATTTTTCACAAGTCTAAAGTTGGCTTGTTGTGGAGTAAGGGGGTGTTGTACTACATCCATTAAGCCAGTGTTTCTCAGCAAATAGGAGCTGGGTCACAAGTTACCATCTTTGAGTTGCAAGCTAAGTAGAAAAGCCTTTTCACCAAATTACTATTTCCATGCTGCTCATATAGTAATAAAATCAATAATCATATTTTGTTATTTGTTGTGCACTTGTCAGCACTTTGACATTATATTAGGTGTAAAGTTATCATTGTGTTGTTAATTGTTATAAATTTGTTAACCTGGGTGTTTAAACCAAAAAATGTTGAGAACCAGAGCATTGTGGGATTAAGAATGATTTCCTTTATTTTATACATGTGGCAGAGCAATGAAATTGGTTTGTAATTCTTTGGATCTGACAGAACTGGGGGAAACAGAAGGAGCTTCCATATAGAGTGTGATTAATAGTTAGTCGTTACACTCAGGCATCCCCTGGGAAATGATAGATTCTCTGTTTGCTGATCTGTTTTTCCTAAAGCACCATCTGAAAGCAGCATAGAGAGCTACAACCCTTATAATAGTGCATTCTATATCACCAGACAATAAATTATCAGGATCAAACATTGACAATAACCTTTATTTTTTATCTTTTATTGAATTTATTAAAAGCAAGTAACACTCTATACAATCAAGTCAAACTAAAACTAAATTCAATTCAACCACCACCCATGAGAAAGAGAGGAAGGCCAACCACCAGAGTAAAACTTTGGAGAGTAGTAAAGTGAGAAAGGAGTCTTTCTCCCCGATATAAATGCTTATTCTAAAATGTTATTGATTAGATCCAGCCAAATTTTAAAAACGTTTTGTACAGATCCTCTAAGTGAGAATTTTTTCCAATTTCAAATAATATAAAACATCAGTTACCCGCTGACTTAAAAGAGGAGAGTTAGGATTCTTCCAGTTTAGCAAAATAAGTCTGCGTGCCAATAGTGTTGTGAAGGCAATCACAGTTTGTTTGTCCTTCTCCACTTTAAACCCATCTGGAAGAACACCAAACACAGCTGTTAATGGGTTAGGAGGGATTGTGACACCAAGGCTGTCTGAAAGGCATTTAGAAAGTTTTGTCCAGAATGATGTTAATTTGGCTCACGCACAAAACATGTGGCCTAGTGAAGCTATTGCAATGTTCGCAGGTTGGATCTTGCCCTGAAAACATTTTAGACAAATTTAAATGAGATAGATGTGCTCGATAAAAAAATTTAAGTTGATTAATTAAATGCTCTGTGTATGTGGAACTCAAGTGAATTCTATGCATGGCTACCTTCCCCTCTGTTTCTGAAATGTTGAGTAAGAGATTCTTTTCTCACTGTACTCTAGGATCTTTAACAGGAAGGGACTTTAAACAGGTTTTATATACAGTATTATAGCAATTATGTCTGAGTCTTCAAGACTCATAAATGTCTCTTCTGGAATAGAAATAGGTGGGAGGTGAGGAAAACCTTTATTAATACAGAGGGCCTATCCACCACAAAAGGGCAAATTCTACAAGAACTATACAAATCTAATGACTGTGACATCCTATGTTCCCAGGAGACACACAGAGATACCAATGGACAACAACCACAAGTTGGTGGCATGAAGGTGGCTACTGAATGGTCGCACAAACATAACGGAAGTGCAATTCTCATTAAGTTCAACATGAAAATTCTCTCAACTGTGATCTGTAATGACAGTTGTAACGGCCGACCCCTTACCCAGCCGGCAGCTACACCTCCAAGACCTGTGGCCTGGATAATTTACTGAGAAATCTAACTATCAAGCCGTACTTCTACACAATTAAACTTTTCCCCACAATCGACGGTATAAATGCAAGTACACAAAAGCAGGATGTAAAATTAAACGGATTAAATGTATTAAATGAAACAAGACATGCCACAAAACAGATATAAATATAAATATCCCTCCACCCCAGCAACAACAAGACAGCACCAAATATAAATACAAAAACCCTCCCTTGTCCCTGTAACATATAACACACAACACAAACAAAAAAATGACTGATAAACAGAATGATTGTGAACTTGTCCTGAATACGGATGACTGAACTAGCGGCAATTGTGGTGTTTGATTTTCCCGGCGATTGGAGCAACATCACCGTGATTCCTCGGCGTATGGTGGATGGTGAATCGACCCCGGGGTCTCAGCAGATGCAGGTTGAAAGACAGTCCGGAAAATGAAAAGCAAACTGGTGAAAGGCGCGATGTGAAGAAACAGCAAGCAAGTTGAAGTGGTTGAAACAAAACGGTCTTTTTTTTTTTTAAATTAAACGGAAGGACAAAAACTTTATTAAAGATCCTGGGGGTTGCGTGGTGGCCGTCTGTCCGGAGGTGTAGCTGCCGGCTGGGTAAAGGAGTCGGCCGTTACACAGTGATATAGATATATCAGGGGAGTTGTATAACGGTCTAATAAAAATCTAGGTATAAGCCTCTAGATTTGTCTTTTCCTTTCAGAACACCTCTAATTTTAACAAACAAAGGAACTATTTAATGGTTGGTGATTTCAATAGCGACTCTGTAACCTGTGTCACATTTCTAAACCAATCCAATTCCTCATGATGGTGGCACTCAAAGTAGGGGTGGAGAATTTGAAGTGCAAAGATCAGAGATGCTCTCGATAACCTGTTCTGATAGACAACAAGCATCAGTCTACAGTAGAAAACTCTCCTAAAAAATCTAGTTTGACATATACATGTGTGTTGTGTGTGCAGAGAGCGCATTGCAAATTTTAAAAATAAACATAACCCGATGCAAGGGAAAAACCTTTCTGAAGCATCAGATTATACATTGCCATTCGACAGTTTCAATGGATGAATGGCAAACATTAATGACGCTATGGTTGCAGGTGTTGTGTAGCACACTCTTTTGGTCAGTGTTATGATGATAGCGTAGGAGTAGATGTACTGTAAACCTGTAAGAATTGGCATCTGTATTCATAAAGAATATGAACTGCAAAATTTGCATTTGAAGTAAATGGTGTGTCACACTCCGTCAAAGGGACTGCCGTTAAGAGAGCAGATACTGAAGAGCCTCAGGTAAAGTAGATTTCGTACTCAAAACAACCAAATCAAAAAATTTGCCTAACAACATCAGTAGATGCACAGATGAGGCTGCACAACATCCACCTTCTGAATGCACATCTAAACAAATAAAGAAATGTAACATTTTTGTCTAACTGAAAATGGAAATATGCCATGATAAATAGCTGCAGACAACACATAGTATATCCATAGACAACAATGCTTACCTAAACTCTAGTTATGTCATATAGTGATGTAACAGTTAAAATGACAGATATTTGTAGGAGACACTTCTCAAACGTGTAGAGCTGCGATGGTTTGTGTGTGTTTGTGTGTATCTGTCTGTCTCCTCTGTTACAGTACTCATTACAACCTACAAATTAATTATTAAACTTCAGTTACCTTGTGCTATTGAGCTCCTAAATGGATAACAGTAATTTTAGCTTTTTATTTTCTCTCAGCATCAAGTCTTTTGTTCAGTACCTTTCTCCCTAAAGAGAAAGAACCAATGTAGATGTACTGTAGACTTTGTAGAGTAAGATTTTGCTGCTATTCTCTACACACTTTTTAACAGGTTGCTCCAAGATGTGTATTCTCACTGATCCAACAACACTAATGAGTATCTTTCCCATCAATTCTTCAATACGGCATGTAATTAATACCCAACATTACTCCATCGCCTACAAATCTACAGCAGCGATACAACCACATACTATAACATTTTGCAGTAGGTACAATTTCAAAAAGGCTAATTGGACTAAATTCTGTAAAATACTGGATGAGGCAGTTTCTAAAATACACCTGAACTCAGAGTTTTACAGACTCTTTAGTGACGTAATTAAGAAGTCCTCACAATTGTCTATACCAGAATTCTGTAGAACTACTGTATATACTCACGTTTAAGTTCCCCCGCAGATGTTGGGGCTTGATTTTATTTATAATTTCCGGTATTTCACAATGTCGGTCATATGAGTCGAATGTGGAAAACTCACACTATTGTTCCAAGAGATTATGATATGCTAACACCCACCTGAGAGTAACCACGGAGCACACTGTTTTTGTTTTCTATGTATTGTGGCTACGTGACCACATGGTAATACCAGAACTATTCTGAAGCGACGTTTGCACTATGTTTTTTGTATCTCACACGCTCATACACCTTTATCGTAAGAGCATCCCTTATCTATGATGGAGCGTTTGATCAGAAGAAAATATGAAGCTGGTCTTAAATTAAATGCTGTTGAAGTGGCGAAAGAAATTGGTAACTGCGCTGCTGCAACAAAATTTGATCTATCTCAAAGTCAAAGTCAAAGGGAACTTTATTGTCATCTCAACCATATACAAGTATACAGATAGACGAAATTGCGAAGCTCAGGGTCCACAGTGTAACAACATAATGTGCAAATAATAAATTAAAAATAGAATTAAAATTAAAAAATGTAAAAATTAAAAATTAAAACACAAAGAAGACATTGTGCAAAGATAGGACAAAGAAGTAGCAGCAATATTGATGTGTAAGATATGCAATATAATAAATAAATAAATAATAAATAATAGATATAGATAATACAGAGATTATCAGTGTATGATAATAGTTATTTAAGACATTTGTAAACAATGACAGGTCAGAATGTTTCACAGGAGAAGGATATCAAGAGTGTCAAAATACTAAAAGGTCAGTATGAGATTTTCAGTTCTTTTGTACATGCACACTCACCTTTGCAGGATAGTGGTTTTCATGTATAAAGGTTCTGTTTTAGAGGTGGTTGAGGTTGTGTGAAAGGTCCCAGGGGGCAGCCTGGTGTTAAGGAGTCTAACAGCTTGGGGGTAAAAATTCTCCTGCAGCCTGGCAGATTTGGCTTTGTTACTGCAGTATCTTCTCTTGGATGGCAGAAGTGTGAAAATCATTTGATGATGCAATTTCAATGGCACTCCACCTGACTCTGTCACACCTGGATCATCGCAATGCACACGTAAGAATGCTGTTCATTGACTTCAGCTCAGCATTCAGTACTATTTTTCCCAGGCAGCTGATCAGTAAGCTGGATTTGCTCGGACTTAACACCTCCACCTGCAACTGGATTCTGGACTTTCTCACTGAAAGACCCTAAACAGTACAGATTGGGAATATAAGATCTAACACCATTACACTGAGCACAGGTGCCCCCCAGGGTTGTGTGCTGAGCCCACTACTCTTCACGCTGCTGACCCATGATTGCACCTCCAACTCTGACACAAAACCACATTATCAAGTTCGCCGATGATACTACAGTAGTGGGACTCATCGAGAACGACGATGATGCGGCATACAAAGAAGAGGACTCTTAATGTTGAAAAGACAAAAGAGTTGATTGTTGACTTCAGGAAAACCAAGGCTGTCCAACTCCCACTCAGCATTGATGGCGTCACAGTAGAGAGAGTGAAGAGCACCTCGGTGTTCACATCACAGAGGACCTGTCCTGGACCAAAAACACCAGCTATCTTCCAAAAAGAGCCCAGTAGCATCTCTATTTCCTGCGACGACTGAAGAAGGTGCTCCTCCCCAAACCCATACTTATCACCTTTTATAGAGGCACCATAGAGAGCGTCCTGACCAGCTGCATTACAGTCTGGTATGGAAACTGCCATACCTCTGACCGCAAAGCCCTTCAGAGGATTGTGCGGACCGCTGAGCGCATTATTGGCAGCTCTCTACCCAGTCTGCAGGAGATTTACACCTCACGCTGCCTTCATAAGGCCACTAGCATCATGGCTGATCCCCACCACCCCTCCCACCAACTGTTTACTCCTCTTCCATCTGGAAGGCGACTCTGCAGCATCAGGAGCAGGTCTGCGAGAGTTTCTTTCCCCAAGCAGTCCGACTCCTGAACACTATGCTGCCCTCCTCCACACTGGACTCTTTACTCCATACACTCTCTGGATTACATAAAATTACATAACACTGTATATATATTTTTCATTTTTTGATTTTCTTTTTTTTTTTCTCTTTTTTTTTTATTTTTCTTTTATCATAGTTATATATATATATATATCTTGTGTATTGCATCTTTTGACCCTGGAGGACAATATTTCGTCCCTCTGTGTACTGTAAGTATATTGTTAGGATGACAATAAAGCTCTACTTGACTTGACTTGACTTGACTTGAGCTTGCAGGTAATAATTGTCAATCTTATATTTCTGGTTATGCATTGCCATTCCAACTGCTGCTCCAAAAAGATGTCTCACAGGATTGACTGTCAACCTGTTGCTGTCATGATTTGACTCTTGATTTTTCATTTTGCTAAAAGGGTCCTGGATCTCTAAAAATAATTTAAGCCCCATGTTAGGGTGCTTTTGAGGCATTGTGGTGTAGCGGGTAAGGCTTTGGATGTCAAACCCTGAAGTTGTGGGTTCAAATCTCATTACTGACACTGCGTGACCATGAGCAAGTCACTTGACCTACCAATTAGAAGAACAAAGGAAACATAACCAATTGTTTCATAAATGTTGTAACTCATCTTTGATAAAAGCAACAGCCAAATATGTAAATGAGAGCCAGAAATCACATGGGGCCTCATGTATAAACAGTGAGTACACAAAAAAATGTTACATACGCCTGTTTCCACGCTGAAATCGCGATGTATAAAACCTAAACTTGGCGTAAAGCCGCGCACATTTTCACGGTAGCTTAAACCCTGGCGTACACAAGTTCTCCACTCGGTTTTGCAAACTGGCGGCACCCAGCGTCAAAGCAGTGCTTTTGTTCCAGTGTGGTTTCCCTTTCTTTTTTAGATCCACATCCCTGACACGGCTTTATCATATACACTGAAATTAACCGCATACTGTTTATTAGTTTAAGACATCTGATTGTAAATTAACCTGTAACAATATAATGGTCAACGGAATGGCCAAACTATTCCACATACTATAGCTGCTTAAGCGCTGTTACTCTCACTGCAACTTCTTCCTCTTCTTACAGCTGCTCCCGTTAGGGGTTGCCACAGAGGATCATCTTTTTTCCATATTACTCTCACTGCACCACTCTGAGTATTTATATCACTGTATCTGAGTGTGGAATCACAGCTCTACAGCAGTTGATCAGAAAGAGAATTATCGGTATACACCATCTAGCACATGCTGCCTCAGTCATGTGCACTGTCTATTGAACTGCTCTCACACAGCAAACGCATCAGAGCCTTTCCTGTACTGACCTCGCAGTTCAGAAACAGTTTCATCCCAAGAACTATAAACGCAATCAATCAGCCCATTAAGTGCTCCTTGTAGAACTGTTTGAACTTATAAGTACAATTACCTCACTGTAAACTTGCGATACAGTTACAATATTTCACAACCTGAGCAACTTTATAAAGCGCATATTTACATATGATGACGATATCATTTTTAAGATGAAATGCAGCAAAATATGTTTATTACGTTATACCGATAAAATGTTATTATTTCAATAATCTATATTGTTAATAATTAAACATGTGAGGACTTGGTGCCGCAGCGCTAGCTAGTTCAGGGATTGTTCCTGCCTCGCGCTGTATTCTTGCTGGGGCTGGCATGACACTGGAAGGATAGATGGATAGAATAATTAAACATGTACTGCAAAGATATTTCAATGTTCATTAAAAGTTTTGAAGAATCTGCGTTCTAAGTTTACAGATTGCTTAACATCTATTACAGAGCTGATTGTGTGGTGATTAGGTACTTGGAGAAAGAAAAAGAAGGACATGAATTGGGGGTTAGTATGTCTGAGAGAGCAAGCATCTTGCGTGAGGCAGGAATAATCTCTGGACAGGGCGTCAGCTTGTCACTATCACTGTGCCACTGTGTTCCCATGTTTAATAACATGCTTTAACTCCTATCATCATAATAATGATATCATGTATACATCTCAGTATTTTAATTATTCAGAGAGTTGTAACATCATGAATGTAATGGATTCTGTGTCCAGTCAGAAGAAGAGAAAGCCCGTTTAAGAAGCACGTAGTAATTCACACAAACAGAGTACATACAAGAACAAATACAAAACAAAGCATTTAACGTGCTACTTTAGTTATGATAGGATTTGAGAAACTAGTAAATTAAACGATTTAAAGATGAAGTTTATGATGTTCTACTTTAATGACAAAATAAACTACGTTATTAAAGTGGAAATTTCGAGATTAATGTTGACATTTCGAGGTTTTTCTCACTGTGTCCCTATTTTTTTTCTTTTCTCTGTAGCTTAATAAGCTTTCATATGAGACTCAGATGGTGGGCTCAACCTTTGATATCTGACAACTTCTTTTTTATTTTGGGAACTGTGAGACTTTGTGAACTTGAGCTTTCGAGTTTCTCCAACACTCTATGTTACTCGATCAACTACCTTTTGTTGTTTATACCACTGTTTAAACTAACAAATAGAACGTTTTTCCTTGCCTCCACTTGGTATTCACTGAAATTCTTCTGTTTTCCCCCGTGCTTTTGCCATTGCCTTTTCATAGAATGCTGAGCTTAAGGGCTATTTATATTGAATTGCATATTCAAAGAGGCATAATTCTGGGAGGAGTTTGGGGATTGGCAGCAGGTGCATGCACATGCATTACTTTTCATGCTGACTGGGATTTATGTAGCGGAAGAACGTGGAAGTTGGCATATGCACAGATTTATGCATCTGGATTTTTTTGTGCTGATGCCCATTTCCGCTTTTGTCCTTACACCATGATTTAGTGTGAATTCTATGCACAACGTTATTCATG